>NC_142952.1:23118009-23273009 GCF_046866305.1 Octopus bimaculoides
ATATTTATCAACCCTGGAGATATGAAAGGCAAAGCTGACACTTGCAAATGGATGTAACCAAATCCTTGTCCTTTTTTCTCCTCCTCCTCCTCCTCCTCATCATCATTATGTCTGCTTTTTCCAATCTAGCATGGGTTGGATGAGATTTCTACAGATTTCTACAGCTGGATGTTCTTCCTGGTAACAGCTCTTACTTGTTTTCAAGCAAGATACCTTACTGCACCGGTCTTTGCACAGAAAAGTGTTGATCTGTGGGACATAAGCAAATATTACCACTGCCCTACTGATGTCAATGTCAAGACAGAGACACACGCGTACACACACACACACACACACATTATTCAAGACAGTTTTATTCAGCTTCCTGCAGCTTAAATTTCATAGGCCTCTAACAGAAGCCTGTCTTTTTCAAGTTTTAGATTTACAAATCTGGATTACCAATTCAGTAATCTAAAGCCTGAAAGAGCAGTGCTTCTGTTAGAGGCCCACAAAACTTTAAGTCATATGGAACTAAAATTGTTTTAAATAATACATGTAATCCTACTAAATGGGTTGGGTGCCCTTTTCTTTTGTATGCCCACTTATTTGTGTGTATATATATATATGTATCATCGTTTAACGTCCGCTTTCCATGCTACCACGGGTTGGATGATTTGACTGAGCACTGGTGAACCAGATGGCTACACCAGGCTCCAATCTGATCTGGCAGAGTTTCTACAGCTGGATGCCCTTCCTAACGCCAACCACTCCAAGAGTGTAGTGGGTGCTTTTACGTGCCACTGGCACAAGGGCCAGTCATGCGGTACTGGCAACGGCCACACTCAAAACGGTGTTTTTAACATGCCACCTGCACAGGAGCCAGTCCAGCGGCACTGATATATATATATTTATGTATGTGTGTGTATATATATATATATATATATATATATATATATATATATATATATATATATATATATATATATATATATATATATATATATATATATCTGTAAAAATATGTGACACTTATTCAGTAGCCATGATAAAATTCCAAGTTTCAGATGCCGGGTTGGGAACCCACACCAACATCTCTTCAGTTATCTAGCCATTGAAAATTCCTGTCGTTTTTCAGAGGAATTTTCAATGGCCAGATAACTGAAGAGATGTTGGCGTGGGTTCCCACCCCGGCATCCAAAACTCAGTGTTTTATCATGGCTACCAAATAAGTGTCACATATTTTAACAGATAAATTCCTCTGTTTACATAATATCGAGGTCTCTTTCTTTCTTTTGTTGTCCTTCCTATCAATATATATATATATATATATATATATATATAGATGATGATGATATATACATATATATATATATATATGTATATATATATATATATATATATATATATATATATATATATATATATTATGTATGTATATATATATATATATATATATATATATATATATATATATATATATATGTGTGTGTGTGTTGTGATTGTTCCCTACCATTACCACTTGACAAACAGTGCTGGTTTGTTTACGTCCCTGTAACTTAGCAGTTTGGCAAAAAAGACTGATAGAATAAGTGTCAGGCTTTACAAAAATAAGTACTGGAGTCAATCTATTCAAGTAGACCCTTCAAGGCAGTGCTGTCGCATGGCCACAGTCCAATGACTGAAGCAAGTAAAAGATAGACGATTTAGTTGGAAGGAGTAGGGCAGAGCCTGATATCATTTTTGAGGGCCTCTGAAACTGGTGAAAGGAAGTTACTCTTAGACTTGGGATAAAGGTTGGAATATTTGCAAAAGAGTGAACTGTGCATCCAAGGATGAGGGAGTGAAGTGATAGGCCTAACAATGGGTAGAGTCAAATACTTAATAATAACAATGGTCTCTCTGAAAGGCTGCTCCTGTTACTGTCTACCCGATTTCACTTATAAGAATTTAGATGACTGAAGGTTTATATTAGAAGACATCTGAGAAGGTGCTGTGCTGTGGGATTGAATTCAAGAAACATGAAGTGGCAGAATAAACTACTTAACCATACAGCCATGTTTCTAACTGAAAATCAAAAGAACATTGCACAAGGTGGCACACATCAGGATTGAACTTGAACCCATGGTGTTTGTGAAGCAAACTTCTTAACCACACAGCCATAGCTACATCCATACTAACTTGGCTTCAATGAAGAACTGAAGCAGTAGATCATTATTATTATTGTTCAAACACCATCATGTTCAACTTTACCTTTCATCCTTTTGGGGTTGATACCAGTCAGCTATTAGGGTCAATTTTGTTGACTATCCCTCCTCCAAATTTCAGTTTTTGTACCTTTGCCAGAAGCCCAATATTATTATTGCAAGTAATCAAATCCATTCTAAAAGAAATTTGTGCAATGACAGGAGCAAAGATAAATCCAGACAAGTCAGTGGGCTTGCTGCTTGGCACATGGAGAGGTACATCTATGTCATTGAAGAGCATAGCAAGTCCCTGGACAGATGGACCAGTTAAACTGCTTCCTCGGGCTCTAGTTGGGTCTGGACTTCCAGATGGACAGAAACTGTGACAAGGTTGCTAGCAGAGTGACCAGCTCCACCTGGAAATGGATTGAGAGGAAACTATCTCTGAAAGATCTAGTATAAATGGCAAATGCCTACATTACCTCCATCATAACTTACCAGCAACTGACTGTTGTGTCTTGTTCTGGTCCTTTTTTGACCAGAGTGAAGAGTCTGCTTTTCTGCTTCCTGTGGAAAGGACATGTTCCACTGGTCAGGAAGTCCATCTGTTGCAGCACCTTCTGGAAGTCAGACTTGGCATGCCATGACTGCTAATGCACGGGCATGTAACGAGACTGCTCCACCTGCAGATTTTCTTGGATGTTGAGCAGGTGTGACCCCTATTTGTAAGACACAATTTGCTGCCTCTCTTCTCCAGGGTTGCAGTCTTGAGTCAAGAAAAGTTCAAGATTGGGTGCCTTCACCATCCTCTATCAGCTGGACAGTCTGCACAATGGAAGTTCTGTGTTAGCAATATATAGAAATCTAGCTGTGGGTAAGGGCAATGACATTTTGGGAGCAAACTCTAGGCATCAATAAGGACAAATTAGCTGAACTGTTTCAAAAGACTTTTAAGCTGACATGATTTCCAGGAATCTTTAACCAAGGAGTAGTACTAAGGGACACTATCAGTTTGAGAAGAGAACAGGAAAAGAAGTGCTGCTAAGTGGAACTGTAAGCACTCATACAATGTCTGAGCATTGTCTGAGCATTGTCTGAGCATTGTCTTGTGGAGTTCTGTCAAGCACTTGTTGCCATAGGTAGGATGAATCCACCTACTGACCAATTCTATCTTGTGGATTGCTTCACCTCCTGCCTTTAAAAAGGGAGCCAGATGGTGTTCCTCTATTTAGTGGCAAAAGGATTTGTGTGATGTTGAAGTAGAGCTTTTGATATCATTGATCTGAAGTTGTGGTTATTGCTGTTTAACCCAGGGACAGCCTTAATCCAGTAGACCTGTGATCGAGGTCAGTCAAGCTGTGATCATCCAGGTGAGACTAAGTATGTGGTCATCAAAGTGAAACTAAGTATGGTATACTTATTAGATTTGAGACTATAAGGTATGATGAAACGTGTGAGCCCCTGAATGAGAGGGCTGTATATATGATTACCAGCTCAGGCATGATGTGTGACTGCCAGGTGAGACCAGGTGTATGGTTACTAAATGAGATCAGGTGTGCAATCACTAATAAAATATTGGAAGGTTAAATTTGTTTATTGTTTAATACAATTGACTTTAACACTTTCAGTGGAACTGAATCAGAAACCTATTAGACAAAAATGAAGCACTATAAAGCATTTAGGATGGTGCTTTTCCCTATTCAGAAATAAAAGCCATATCAATGTTATAAGAGAATTTACCCAACTTGAGAGTTTCCTGTGGATGAATAATTCCCTTTTTCAAATGAAATTTTAAAATGTTTTAAAGGTTGTTTTGCTTATAACTATAATAATAATAGTAGTTCTCTCTACTATAGGCACAAGGCCTGAAACTTTGTGGCAGGGGGTTTGTTGATTACAGTGTGCAACTGGTACTTATTTTATTGACCCCAAAAGGACGAAAGGCAAAGTCGACCTCATCAGAATTTGAACTCAGAAACTAAAGATGGATGAAATGTCGTAAAGCATTTTGCCCAGTGTGCCAATGATTCTGCCGGCTCACTGCCTTAATTAATAATAATAATAATAATAATAATAATAATAATAATAATAATGATTTCAAATTTTGCCACAAGGCCAGCCATTTTTAGGAGAGGGGATAAGTCGATTACATTGAACCCAGTGTTTCACTGGTACTTAATTTATCGACGCCAAAAAGATGAAAGGCAAAGTCAACCTCAGAACATAGTGACAGGCGAAATACCACTAAGCATTTTGCCCAGTGTGCAAACAATTCTGCTAGCTCGCCACCTTAAATAATAATAATAATAATAATAATAATAATAATAATAATAATAATAATAATGATAATGATAATAATCTTTTCTACTCTTGGCACAAGATCCAAAATTTTCGGGGAGTGGGGGCTAGTTGATTAAATTGACCCCACTATGCAACTGGTACTTAATTTATCGACCCCAAAAGGATGAAAGGTAAAGTTGACCATGGCAATATTTGAACCCAGAACGTAAAGGCAGATGAAATGCCATTAAGCATCTTGTCCAGCATGTTAACAATTCTGCTAGCTTGCAGCCTTAAATAATAATGATAATAATAATAAAATTAATAATAATAATAATAATAATCCTTTCTACTAAAGGCACATGGGCTGAAATTTAGGGGAGGGGGAGAGCAAATCAATTATATGAACCCCAGTACTTGACTGATATTTATTTTACCAAACCCAAAAAGATGAAAGACAAAATTAACCTCTGTGAAATTCAAGGTTGACTCTTTTTCCATATTTTCAGAAACTTATTTTCTCATATATGTGTGTGTGTGTGTGTGTGTGTGTGTGTGCGTGTGCATGTGTGTGTGTGTGTGTGTGTGTGTGTGTGTGTGTACATATGATATCGCCACAATGTGTTGATGAGAAAAGCATGTAAAGTTTCTAGAGATAATATAATATAGATTTCCATTGTAATATGTGATTGTTTATAATTAATTAATAATATTATGAGGGGTTTTCTTCCTTTGACGGACCTTTATTTAAGGAGGAATTTATTTAACGAGTTATTTGAGGAGAAATTTGAATATGAACTGGACTTAGAGACGATGTTTTTGGTGTTTACTTTTTGTTCGTTACCGTTTACCCTGAAGATGTGTAAGGTAAATTATATATTTGACTTGAATTTGACAGTTAAATTTAGCCTTATACAGAAATGTTGACATAGGAATAAATTTCAATAATAATGGATATCAGCGTCAAAATTCTCTTTTAAATTTTAAATTTGATATATATATATATATATATATATATCTTTACATCTTAACAGATGGTTTAGGCAGTGGAGAATGTCTTAATTAGGTTCTCATAGTCTTCTTCTTGCAGCTTCTCTCATGGCTGATCCTTCCTACGTTTGATGAGCAAGTTCTGCTGCAAAATCTGCATGCAAGGAAGGTGCTGCACTTCTGCAGTGTGTTGTCTTTCTTTCTTTGGTGTTTTGCTTCAAGGACCAGGATGTTTTCTTCCTCAACTTGTTTCATTCCTTTGTTCGCTAAGGTTGTCTATGCTGTTCTGAACTCAGCTAACTTATCCTAAGTCTTATAAGCTTAATGATAACATTAGGAACATAATGATAGGTTTAAAATTTGATGGAAGGGGTCAGTAAATCAAATTGACCCCCAGTAATTGGCAGACACTTTTTGACTCTTAAAGGATGAAAGGCACCGATGACCTTGGTAGGATTCAGACCCATAACACAGAGAACCGATAGAAATGACACAAACCATTCTGTTTAGCAAAATAATTTCTTTTATTAACCATAAGGGTCCAAGACTTTGGGTTAGTATGATGACAAAACAGAGAAACAGCTGGGGTTTTAGATTAAGCAAAATGAAGGAGAAATCAACAGAACCAATGACCAGCAATTAAATGTCAACAGGGAGAGAGGGACCATCTTGGACAGTGGTTCTCAACCATTCTTTTTGCCTGTGGACCCCTTTGATTCCTATCTTACTCAGATGGACCCTCCCAGTCATTCAATGTTTAAAAAATCCTATTATATTTTTATAATTAAATATTATTGGGAATTGTATAAAAATGATTAAAATATTTGAAATATTTTGTGTCATAGATATATAACCAATTTACTGGAAATAAATTTTAGCAACAAAATCTTATATATGAGACTTCCAAGGGTCATATGGACCCTGGTTGAGAATTACTGATCAAGGATAATTCAGAGTAATAAACTAATTGTGGTTTCAAATTTTGGTACATGACCAGCGGTTTTAGTGGTTGGGACAAGTCGGTTACATTGACCTCAATACTTAAAAGGTGCTTGTTTTATTGAGGCCTGAAAAGATGAAAGGCAAAGTAGACCTCAGCAGAATTTGAACTCAGAAAGTAAAAAGCCAGAAGAAATGCCACTTAGTTTTTTTTGTCTGCCAACTCACCACTTTGCAACAGACTAATAATGATTTTAAATTTTAGCACAAGGCCAGCAAATTCAGAGGGTGGGGATGGGGGAGGTAAAGTTGATTACATTCACCCCCAGTATTCAACTGGTACTTATTTTATTGACCCCCAAAGGGATGAAAGGCAAAATCAACCTTGGCAGAATGTGAACTCAGAACATAAAGCTGGATGAAATACTGCTAAGCATTTTGCCTGGCATGCTAACGATTCTGCCAGCTCACCGCTATGCCATAGACTAATGATAAATGCCTGTGTTATCTTCAGTGCATCATCCATCTCTAAGAAAGATGAACTTTAGTTTTGTTTCTTTTTTCTGATACCCAGTGATGAAAACATTCAAAGGTAAACTGAGATTTGATCTTTAAAAAGTTTAATATACTCCATTGAATAGTGTAGGCACAGGCATGGTTGTGTGAAAAGGAGCTTGTTTCCCAACCGCATGGTTCTGGGCTCAGTTCCACTGCATGACATTTTGAGCAAGTGTCTTTTAGTAAAGCCCTGGGCTGACCAAAGCCTTGTGAGTGGATTTGGTAGATGGAAACTGAAAGAAGCCTGTTGTATATATATATCTATAAAACATAATTATTTTATTCTACACAGGTAGAAATATAGAAAAAAGATGTTGAAAACACACTGGGATTCATTCAGATTTTTTATTTTAAAATTAAGACTTAACCAATTTCATAGATTTCTCTGATTTTCAAAAGTTGAGAAATCAGAGAAATTTGTGAAACTGGTTAAGTTTATAAAAATTTTAAATAAAAACCTAAACGAATTCCAGTGCATTTTCAAATCCTTTTATATACATACACACATACATACATATATATGTACGTATGTATTTATGTGTTTATATGTGTGTGTGTGTGTGTGTTTGTGTTTGTCCCACGGTCAATGCTTCACAACTGATGTTGATGTGTTTGTGGTGTTAAGAGCCAGGCTGTGTTGGAGGGAAAAACCGGAAGTGAGGGAGTACACATGTCCTGTCGGAAGTGGGGCTTGTGGGTCCCACCAGAAGGGCTGCAGTGGGCATTCGTGGTCGGCAAAACATGAGTGGTCAGTTGGCATTGGACAGCACACAAGAGTAGACCTGTTAGATGGTACAGCAGCAGACAGAGCACATTGACATTGTAAGTGACCCCTTCCACGTAGACAGACGGTACGGCAGCAGACAGACGGTACGGCAGCAGACAGAGTACGTGGACATTGTGAGCAACCCCTTCCAGATAGACAGGTAAGACCACTGTAATTCTCCCTCTACTTCTGTCTTTTCCTCCTTCACATCACAAGCTATTTCGGCTCAAAAAAAATAAAAAAGAAGAAAAGAAAAATGATGGGTATGGTCTGCATTTTGAATGAGATGGTAGGCCATTTTGCGGCGAGGGAGATGTCGCCGTTTGGTTGAAAAAAATTAAGTTGGTGGCAAAACTCCACAGTATAGATGACCAAGTGAATTTCATACCATTGTACCTTGATGGATCAGCGTTGGCGCTATACCTGGAAATGGAGAAGGACCAGTTAAGTGCAGAAAAAATAGAAGGACATATGGGACATATGGTCGACTGGGGAAAGCAAAGTGGACGGGTGAACAGGTCGATGTGTTTACCAACAAAATCAGGAGATTGGCCAAACTTACAGGATACAAGGACGAAGCACTGGAACAAACAGTCAAATTAGCATTTGTGACTGGATTTCCTGACCACATGTCGGTCGAACTGCAAAAGCTGCTGAGTAGTCACTCCATGGTGATGGGGGAGGTAATATCTCAGGCCAGGGACCTCATTTCGTGTTACAGGATGACACCACTAGCAGTGACTGCAACTACGAGAAGAGGTCAAACAAACAGTGGTGGAGAGGGGTTAAACAAGGCACATGTGTGACCCCTCGAAGGGCAATGTTTTCAGTGTCAGGGTTCGCACATGGTGACAGACTGCAAGGAACCCAAGCCTGGAGTAATTTGCTATCAGGCCACATCACTAGTGAATGCATTCAGGGAAACAGTTTAAGGGAGACTACTGCACCGGTAGTCGTCCCGTTGAAAGAATAGAGGTGCATATACAGTTGTTGTCAGTAGTGGACGTCGTGGTGGAGGGAAAGGTATCACGAGCCCTCGTGGACATGGGCTGCTCAACAACCCTAATGATTCTGGAAGTGGTAGAAGAATGGAGTCGAGTGACTAGTGTAAGGGCTGTTGAAGGTACAGAAGTTGAATGCAGAGGAAGTTGCGATGTGGAGATGGTGGTACGAGGAACAAGATTGAAGTTGCGTGCAATTGTGATCAACCATGTGGTGGATGGAATCGATGTGGTGATGGAGAGGGACGCCATTGTCCGTTTAGGAGGTGTTGTGGTCAATGAAGCCAGTGTAATGTTCGGTGATACAGGGGCGCTATACGTCATGAGTCTGTAACAGGCGTTGGTGAGAGCTGCAAAGAAAAATATGTTGCATGCACCATTACAGACAAGGATTTGGGGGTTGTGTTCGATGGCTGGCAGTGGACAGTAGAATGGTACTGGAAGGGAGATCTTCCGATGTTGAAAAATGCAGTAGGCTGCTATCAGCATACCCTGAAAGCGAATTCAAGGGAGAGGTGGAATTTTGGATCAAGGAAGGAATTCTGATCCCTTGGAAGGAGGGAGTGGAGAGTGGAGTGCTACCACTGATGGCAATGGTGCAGCTGACGAAGCATAAAGTCAGGCTGGTATTAGATTTCCAGGAGCTGAACGACTACATATTGTGCCATACAGGTGGTGTAGCCATAGACGTTTGCAGCAAAACCCTGAGAGAGTGGAGGCAGATGATAGGGGCCTCCACAATCGTCATTCTGAAGTCAGCATACCTGCAGCTGCATGTGGCTGAGAGACTAGTAAGGTACAAGGGTTGGACATACTGCCTGACCAGGTTGGGATTCGGGCTGAATTCAGCACCAAAGATTATGACAATGATTCTCAAAACCATCTTATCTTGGGAAAGGTGGACAAAGTGAAACGAGCAACCAATTCTTATATTGACAACATCCTGGTGGACGAGAGCATAGTGTCAGCAAAGGAGGTCATAAGCCAGATGAAGAGTTTCGGGCTAACTGCCAAACTGCCAGAGGCAATGGAAGGAGGAGCTGCACTGGGACTCGAGCTACAGAGAGACAAGGCAGGCACGTTAGTGTTTCAGAGAGGGAAGATGCCAGTACGAGTAGGTGAGAACTGTTTTCTGTGTGTGGGAAGCTGCTGGGACACAACCCAATTGCAGGATGGCTTCAGACAGCATGCAGCTTCATCAAGAGGCGAGCTGAAGGAGTGAGATGGAGTGACAAATGGGCAAGAAATCTTAGAGAGAGTGACTGTGGAGGACCAGTAAGAGTCCTGGAAATTGGAGGTGTTGTGGTGGAGGATGCAGCCTGGCTCAGGAAGAAGGACGACTGCAACCATATCAACATGGTGGAGCTGGATGCTGTGTTGAAGGGGATGAACCTGGCCCTGAGGTAGGGGCTATGTACCATCGAGATCCAGACCGATTTGGCCACTTAAGTGCAGTGGGATGGGTAGGATCAGTGGTCACCAGCGAACGGAGGGTGTGAACCAAAGGGGGTGCAGAGATGCTGATAAGACACTGTTTGGGAATTCTGGGCAAGCTAGCTACTGAGGCTGAGTGTGGTTTTTGTGCCCTTTGAGAGGAACAGAGTGGATGTCCTGACCAGAATAAAGAAAGTCTGGTTGCAGGTGGCGGAAGATCTGAAGCAAGTGACTGCAGTGTGTCGACTGAGTGACTCAGAGCTGAGGAGACTGCATACTATGCATCATATGGGGGTGGACTGGACCCTGTTCCTAGCCAGGAAAGTTGAGCCTGATGTAACCAGGCAGAGTGTGCAGAGAGTAGTTGGGAGCTGCAACAGGGGCCAGTCCATTGACCCCACTCTGAGTGTGCAGGAGGCAGGAAGCATTCCAGTGGAACACAATCGGAAACAACTGGCAGTGGACGTGACACACTACTGGCAGGGGACATACCTCTTGATGGTCAACTGCGGACCAGGGCGGTTGGCCATATGGAGGGAGATGAAGATGGGTGGGGGGCTGCAGAGGAAATCACAAGAATGCTAAATGGGGTATTCCTAGAACGAGGCCCCGTGGATGAGCTGCTTGTGGACAATGGCACTGTGTTTCACTCGGAGATGCTGGGGGAAATGCTTGACAAGTGGCATGTCAGCCGTTTCTTCAGGGCAGCATACTGGCCAAGTGGCAATGGGGTTGTGGAGAGGCATCATTGCACCATCAAGACCATAGCAGAGAGGGGCCACATCTCACCGGTCAAGGCCGTTTTTTGGTATAATATGTCACCCAGGTCAGGACAGACTAAGGAGTCGGTGCCGCACAGGGCAATATTCAAGTACGAGTGGAGACATCCATGTACTGCATTGCCACAACCCACAGAAGAGAAAGAACATGCCTTTGCGCAGGTCAGGGAAGACGTCTGGGTTAAACCCCCCAAATGCACAATGCACAATGGGGAAAGGGGACAATAACCTCTGTAAATTCGAGGAACAATATGTCCATAGATGGCATGCCACGTCATGTTTTGAATGTGCGCAGGATCATCAATGCATTGGAGATAGAGCCAATAGTAATGGACAAGAGGACGAAGCTGGCAGCAACATGCCAGGGACTGAGGCCAGTCCTGAAGTCCCACAGCGGTTGCAGAGGGAGCGGTGCCCTCCTCACTGGTTGACTGATTATGAGACAAGGTGTGTGGTCAGGGTTGAGGAGAGGATGTGGGCAGGCTGGTTGAATGATCATCAGATCAGGGGTGGGGAGCGTGTAGTGTTTGAGCCAAGCTGTGTTGGAAGGAAAGACCGGAAGTGAGGGAGCATGCATGTCCTGTCGGAAGTGGGGCCTGCGGGTCCCACCAGAAGGGCTGTGGGGGTCAGCAAGGTGAGAGCAGTCAGTTGGTAGTGTATGAGAGTAGACCTGTTAGATGGTATGACAGCAGACAGAGCACATGGACGTTGTAAGTGACCCCTTCCAGATAGACAGACAATACGGCAGCAGACAAAACATGTGGACGTTGTAAGTGACCCCTTCCAGATAGACAGGTATGACCACAGTAATTCTCCCTCTACTTCTTTCTTTTCCTCCTTCACATCAGTGTTTACTCGTAACTTAGCAGTTCCGCAAAAGAGATTGAGAGAATAAGTATTGTGCTTGAATAACAACAAGTATGAGGCAGGTAGTGGGGAGTGAATTTTTTGACTCAACCCTTCTAGGCAGTGCCCCAGCATGGACATAGTCTAATGACTGAAACAAGTAGAAGATAAAATATAAAAGATAATAGTTACTTGCTTCTGAATTAACATGTAACTGGCTGAGTATTCCAAAGATACACTTAGTGTAACTCTCAGGTAGAATCAGCATAACATAGTGTGTGATATGGCTGTACCTTTTGAATTACAGGTACATAGTATGGCCAAATGGTTAATCAGTTTGCTTTGCAACCACAAGGTCTTATGTTCAATCCCACCATGTGGCACTAAAAGCAAATGTCATTTTTTTATAGCCTGAGGTATAGCCATAGCTAATAAGTAAAACTGGGGAGATGGAAACTGTATGGAAGCCCCATGGATGGACTGTACTTATAATTTAAAAAGTGCAGCCGTGTCACATTGTGTCATGTTTTTGATGTTATTTAAATAAATACAAAAATTAGACCCCTATTTTAGTAACAAAAACCACTCCCATTCTCAACCCTACACTCCTCTTCATCTAATAAGATACTGACAATATTCAGTAATTCTTCAACTTGTGAATCCATACGTAACCTGAAAGAACAGTTCTGATATGAACTGTCGGATAAAACTCCTTACAGAATGCAGTGTAGTTCTAGATAATCTTTAAAAATAACAGGATGGTCATGGCAGGAGTGCCTTTAATCCGAATATACTTTTAATCAGGGTTAAGTTTCTGTTATGACTTACTAACAACTCAAAAGAAATAATAGTTTATAAAACTACACTGACTAGGGTATATTATTATTTTCACTGTCACCTCATCATCATCATCACCTTCATCATTATCATCATCATTCTTATCATCACCATCATCATCATCCTTATCATCATCATCATTTTGCATTTGTTTTACTGAGGGTTTGATGGGTTTTACAGTGTCTTCTTATTCATCACAGTCAGCATCCTCTGGCACATAATAATGTTCATCCATTGTTGTCAACAACGAACAAGAACATCACACGGGAGAAGAAGATGGGACACGGTGTGTTCAGCTATGGCCAATCAATCCAATACATGCTCAGAAGGTTCTACTGCAGGTCAAGCACTGGTGGTCTGCTGGGAATTAAGGCAGGGAGTTGGCTCTGGACCTGCACAGTTCACGTTTTCTTTGTGCTCCTGTGATCCTTTTTCTATCAGTGGGAGGTGGCACCTCTGTTGGTGCAGCTGTGCCAGGCAGGGTATTCCTGTGCCTGCATTTCCCAGATGTCGGGGGTAGATCTGAAAGCACTTCAGTGAGGCTCTGAGTGTATCTTCAAAGTGCTTTCTCTGCCCACCTTGTGTGTGCTTGCCTTCTGCCAATTCACTGTCGAGCACAAACAGCAGCAGAGAAACCAGCCAACTTTGCAGTTATGTTATGTCCTTCAGAGTGCATTATGTGCATTTGGTTGTGCCATCAGCACTGGAAAGATTGTCCTATGTAAGCGGACAAAAGAATTTTCACTACTCTGTGTCAGAGGGTAGTAACTGGAAATGTTACTTCCCTCCTAAGTAAGTTGTCTATTAATACAGCTTTCAGAGTTCCCTGGAGTGTCATAAGCAGTTGGTTTTTTAATGCTGCGGTCAACTGCAGTGCTTCACAATAATGTTGTTATTGAGAGGAGGAGTGCGGGAAGGTGGAGAATTTAAACTGAGGATACAAAGACCTACAAGAGACTGCAAAGCACTTATACGGTGCTCTAAGATTTCCAACAGTTCCATCATCCAACCAACTGACCGGGAATGATAGGGGTTTTTTTGTGGGGTTGGTTATTGGCCCTGAAAGGACGAAAAATAAAGTTGACCTTAGCTGGATTTGAATACAAAGTAAAACAAACTGGAAGAAGGTGGTAAAAGATTATTAAGGTGAAATATAATAGTCTAATGACTGTTAATTTACTGTGTTACGTTGAACAGAGCACATCGGAAGAGGGTAACACAAGGAAATAAAATGGTCCATGTAGTTCCTGATATAAGAAAAAGAGACTATTGGTGATACCAGGGTTGATTTGGGGGCCAAATAGCAACATACTTTGCTCTCCATACCCTACAGCCACCCATTGCAACATTAGAAGTGTAAGAATTAACAACAAATATCTTTGCTGCTACTGTTATTGTTTTTGCTTATTGTGTGATTGTGTGTGTGTCATCTTCTCTTTCTCTTTCAGTGTCCGTTGCCAGCGACCAAGCATTTGTCCAGTACAAAATATCGAGTGCCTCACATCACCCTTGTCACTCTCTTACAACTTCATGACCTTCCCATCCAAAATAAAGGTGCCTACAACGCTGTTCACAATCTCCGGACGAATCTTGCCGTCGAGGTATTTCCGCTTCAGCCTTAAGCTCCAAGATGCCAGTCCGCAGCTTGGTGGTGTGACCAAGATCAGTCAACAGTATTTCCATTTGAACTACACCACCAATTCGGCGGCCCTTGAACTCCTTCGACGGATACCTGGGCCACAGGACATAAAGATCCAACTGACTATGGACATGTACAGTTCTGACAAGCACCAACTAATTGGTCAAGCCGTGTCAAAATTGTTCCTTTATGTAACCTAAACAGTCATTTCAGCTAACTTTTCAATATTTGTACATTTTTTTTTAATATATTCTCTGTCAGTTTCTCCACCTCCTTTTCCTCCTCCTCCTCCACCTCTCCTCCTCATCCTCCACCTTTCATAAACCTCCTTTTTAACTTTCTCAAGATTTAAAATTTTTCATTTCAATATTTTTTTTTTGTATTATATTTCAAATCTCACCCAGATTAACTTTGCTTTTCATCCTTCTTGGAGTCAATAAAATAAAGTACCAGTCTTATACTGGGGTTGATGTAATCGACTGTTCCCCACCTTCCGCTGAAATGCTGGTCTTGTGCCTATGTAAAAAAAATTCTCATTATTATTATTATTATTGTTATTATTTGGCAAAATTGTTAGCATGCCAGACGAAATGCTTGGCAGCATTTCGTTTGTCTATTTACATTCTGAGTTCAAATTCTGCCAAGGTCCACTTTGCTTTCATCCTTTCAAGGTTGATAAAATAAGTACCAGTTGACCATTGGAGCCATTCTAATTGACTTATTCCCTCCCCCGAAATTTCTGGCCTTGTGTCAAAATTTGAAATTACCACTACTACTACTACTACTACTACTACTACTACTACTACTACTACTACTACTACTACCACCACTACTACTTCTACTACTATTATTATTATTATTATTATTATTATTATTATTATTATTATTATTAGTGTTACTGCTGCTGTTATTATATCCTTCTGCAGTTGATAAAATAAAGTACCAGTCAAGTTCTGGGGTTGAAAGTATCAACTACACCCTCCCCTCAAAATTGTTGGCCTTGTGCTTGAATTAGAAAGAATTATTATCATTGTTATTATCATTATTATCATTATCATCATCATTATTATTATTATTATTATTATTATTAAAGCGGTGAGCTGGCAGAATCATTAGCATGCTGCACCAAATCAAAATACTTAGCAGCGTTTCTTCCATCTTTACATTCTGAGTTCAATTTCCATTGAGGTTGACTTTGCCCTTCATCCTTTTTGGGGGACAATAAAAGAATAAAACAAGAACCAGTTAATTATTGGTATCAAAGTAATCAATTAGTGGCCTCTGCCCAAATTTCAGCCCTTGTGCCTATTGTAGAAAAGATTATTATTATTATTATTTTATGTTTGACTTTTGTTTTGCTTTTGTACAAGTTGGATCCAAGTCTCACCCAGAGACCTCAAGAGACAACAAGTTAGAAGTTCGTGTAGGTGTTATGCCTAGGGTACCATATATTTGGATTTGTACAGTTTTGTTCAAGTGAATGTTTAAGAAACCATAAGAAAATTATGTGTTTGCTTTAAAATTTGAGATCACATAGACAGTATTTTACGTAGGATATGGGCAATTCCCATGAGCACTATCTTTTGAACTTCAGCCATTTTGGGGTTTCCTGGTATCTGAGCTAGGTAGGAATCAGCTTATTATTATTATTATTATTATTACTACTACTACTACTACTACTACTACTACTACTACTAAGGCAGTGAGCTGGCAGAATCCTTATTGTACTGGATGAAATGCTGAGCAGTATTTCACTTGTTTGCTATGCTCTGAGTTCAAATTCCCCCAAGGTCAACTTTGCCTTTCATCCTTTTGGGGTGGAGTTCGATAAATTAAGTACCAGTGAACAACTGGGGTCGATGTAATCAACTAGTCCCCTCCCCTCAAATTTCAGGCCTTGTGCTTATAGTAGAAAGGATTATTATTATTATTGTTGTTCTTGTTGTTGTTGCTCTTATAGATTTTTATTCCAAATATCATGTCGCTGAGTTCAAGATCTTGTTGATGTCATCTTTGTCTTTTATCCTCCTGGGGCCAATGACTTAAATAGATGTCAATCACTGGGATCAATTTAATCAAAATTTGTGGTCTTACGCCTTATGTTAGAAATCATTATTATTATTACTACTACTACTACTACTACTACTACTACTACTACTACTACTAAGTCATATATTTGATTATTCCTCTCCACCAAATTTGTGGCCTTCTGGTTCTTTTGCATTTTCCCCTTGTACTATCCCCCAAAATACTGAGCCCTTATAACCAATAAAATAAATCATCATCATTGTCATCATTATTATTTGTTATTATTATTATTATCATTATCATTATCACTACTACTACTACTTCTACTACTACTACTACTTCTACTACTACTACTAGTTTTATTATTGTTGTTGTTAATATTCGGGTGACAAGCTGGCAGAATTGTTAGCATGCTGGGCTAAATGCTTGGAGGCATTTCATCAATCTTTGCATTCTGAGTTCAAATTCTGCCAGGCTTAACTTTATCTTTCGTCCTTTCAGGGTCAATAAATGAAGTACCAGTGACACACTGAGGTCGATATAATCGGCTAGTCCCCTCCACCCAAATTTCAGGCCTTTAGTAGAATAGATTATTATTATTATTATTAAGGCAGCAAACTAACAGAACCATTAGCATACCAAGTGAAATGCTTGGCAGCATTTCATCCATCTTTACGTTCTGAGTTCAAGTTCTGCTAAGGTCCACTTTGCCTTTCATCCTTTCAGGGTTGATAAAATAAGTACCAGTCGAGCACAGGAGTCGATGTAATCGACTTACTCCCACCCCCAAAACCATTAGCATGCTGGGCAAAATGCTTAGCAGCATTCCATCTGTTCTTATGTTTTGAGTTCAAATTCCACTGAGGTCGACTGTGCCTTTCATCCTTTTGCATTTGATGAAATAAGTTTTAGGTAAGCACTAGGATCAATGTAATCAACCAGCCCCCCTCCTGCAAAATTTCAGGCCTTGTGCTTTATAGTAGAAAGGATTATTATTGTTTTTCATTGTATGCACAATTTTGTGTTAAGCTCCAACTGTCCCTTGTTTTTGTAATATCTTTTTCATTTTGTGTCCGGCCCTTGTGATCAATAAAGAAAAGATTATTATTATTTTTATAATTATTATTATTACTATTAAGGTGGTGAGCTGGCAGAATCGTTAGCACACCAGGTGAAATGCTTAGCGGTATGTCACCTGTTGCTACATTCTGAGTTCAACTTCCACCAAGGTCAACTTTGCCTTTCATCGTTTTCGGGTCAACGAAATAAGTAACAGTTACACACTGGGGTCAATGTAATTGACTAGCCCCCGCCCCTTCTCCAAAAAAACATTTTGAAGGCCTTGTGCCTATAATAGAAAGGATTATTATTATATGAAAACTTGCAGCCTATATTGCTGGGTATGATGGAAAGTGTCAACTGTCCACAGCCAGTAGACTAAGGTGACACTTGTTTACCGGTCATGCTTCAAGAACCCTGCAAAAAATTCTTGCAGCTCCAAGCAATGCTGATTTTTGTAGGTGTTCTACCTTCACACTTGCACCAATCTTTTTCGGCCATGTTGGTAGTTGAGTGTTGATACTGCCAAGTGCACCAGTTACTAGTGGTATCACAACTACTCTCTTCATTGACCACATCCTTTGCATTTCCCACTTCAAATCGTCATAGTTGTTTATTTCTTTTTGGTCTTCTTCTTTCACATTGATCCTGTTGTCACCAGGGCATGCTATGTTGATTATCATACATGTTCTTTGTTTTTTATTCACCACTGCAATGTCTGGTTGGGTGATTGCACTAGATCATTGCATTCCACATGATTTTGCAATTCTCATTTCCGGTGACTCCTTCTGGAGTTTTCTCATACCACGTCTTTACTCTTTGTAGGTCGTGATTACCACAGAGCTCCCAATGGATCATTCTTGCCACATCGTCATGGTGTCTTTTGTATTCGTGTTGTGCCAATTTCGGGCATTCGCTAACGATGTGTCATACTGTTTCACCCCTCTCACCATACATTCTGCATTTGTTGCTATCGGTAATGTTGTCTATTCTGTACTTCATATAGTTGGTCCTTAATGCTTGTTCTTGAGCTGCGCATATGAGTGCTTCTGTCTCTATCTTCAGGTCACTCCTCCTCATCCATAGCCACTGGTCCTCTGTATCTGTCTTCGTGTTCACATCCCTTGCAAACTGACCATACATTTTCTTTTTTTTTTTTGTTCATTTCTTGTTTAAATTTTTCTTTAGTTACACAATTTTCAGTTTTGATGACGCCGGCCTTCTTTGTATGTTTCAACAGTGGCTCTGCAGCATTTTTTATATACCACCCTAAGCTGTTTTCCTCTGCTTCAATACAGTTCTGGCAACTGATCAAACTTCTCAACCTCTCCCACCCTTTCTTCTGACACCTGTCAGTGTAACTCTTAGGGTGGAAAGCTCCGTGTATTGTCATTTTTCTGGTCTTGGTATCCATTTTCTTCACTTCTTTCTTTTGCCATTTTAAGTATTATTGTTATTATTATTAATGTGGCAAGCTGGCAGAATAGTTAGCACACCAGGCAAAATGTTTAACAATATTTCGTCTGCTGCTACATTCTGAGTTCGAATTCCACCAAGGTCAACTTTGCCTTTCATCCTTTTGGGGGTCGATAAATTAAGTACCAGTTGAGTACTGGGATCGATGTAATCGACTTAACACCTCTCCTGAAATTGCTCGCCTTGTACCTATACTAGAAAAGATTATTATTATTATTATTATTATTATTATTATTATTATTATTATTATTATTATTATTATTATTATTATTGAGGCAGTGAGATAGCAGAATCATTAGGCTGTCTTAATGTTCTGATTTCAAATTCCACTGCTGTCGACTTTGCCAGTCATCCTTTTGCGGGTGAATGAAATAAGTACCAGTTGAGCACTAGGATCAAGGTAATTGATTAACCCTCACCTGCCAAGTTTTAGGCCTTCTGCGTATGCTAGAAAAGATTATTATCATTCTAATTTACGTTATTAGCCTGAATTTATTTTCTTTTTGCTAATTAAAACTTTTTTTAAAATATGAAATGTTTTATGATAACATATATGTATATATATATATAGGTTCAAAAAAAGGAAAAAGACAAAAAACAACAACAAAAAAACAACGTGAGGACGTGATACAGATTGTGTTACTAGACGCTCGGGATATATATATATATATATATATATATATATATATATATATAAACTTTCCAAATTAAAAAGCAAAGGCTGAAATATAACATTGGTAAAGAAGTAAACAAATAAAAACTAGAATTTATGAGAAGTAAAAATTAATATTCTTTTCTACTCTAGGCAGAAGGCCCGAAATTTGTGGGGGAGGGGACCAGTCGATTAGATCGACCCCAGTACGCAACTGGTACTTAATTTATCGACCCCGAAAGGATGAAAGGCAAAGTCGATCTCGGCGGAAATTGAACTCAGAACGTAACGGCAGATGAAATACCGGCGTGCTGACGTTTCTGCCAGCCTGCCACCTTTTCTGTTCTTTTCTACTCTAGGCACAAGGCCAGAAATTTTGGGAGAAAAGGGCCAGTTTCGGTCAGCTCGCCGCCTTAATAAAAAGTAATATTGAAACGTTACCTTGGTTAATTTATCAGGGGGCCAAAGGAAAAGTATCTGCCGATAGAGATAGACGAAGGGAGACCACTCTTCTGCAAGCATTTAGATCAGGTCTCTAATATGAGGAAAAGTTACCTCCCATCTTCCTGCAAATCCTAGAAGGCCTGAAAAATGTCATTAGAAAAACCGCGGAGAAAAACCGTGGAGGATTAAGCCATGAAAATTATTTCTACTATTGCCACAGAGCCTGGAATTTGCGGGAAGAGGGTTATTCGATTACGTCGACCTCACTGCTCCACTGGTACTTATTTTATTGACGCTGAAAGCCTGAAAGATAAAGTCAACCTCGGTGAAATTTGAGCTCAGAGCATAAGGCTAGAAGTGCTGTGAGGCATTGTGCCAGCTCCCCTACTTTTAAACAATAAAAACGAAAGACATATAGATAGATGTAGATGGGTAGCTACAGACATAGATTGATATATAATATAATGTGATATAACCAGAAATGACTCTGACGAAAGTATCATTCAGTTTTTCTCAATTGATCAATGGACGAATTGAGTAAACCTACAATGACTTCTGGAAACAGCTGTAAGTCAAACTTACTACAATAAATAAAAATATAATGACCATTATTTATGACTTGTCTCATAGTTTAATATAGATATAGCTATATGGCTATCAGTTAATATAGACGGATAGATTTAAATAGATATAAATTGGTACAGAGAAATAAATATAGACAGATATAGATAAACAGATGTAGTTACATAGTTATAAATTAATATAGATATATAGTTATAGATAAATTAATATAGATATATAGTTATAGATAAATTAATATAGATATATAGTTATAGGTAAATATTAGTTTAAAATTTTGGCAGAAGGCCAGCAATTTCAGGGGATGGAGTAAGTTGATAAAATCGACCCCAGTGTTCAACTGATACTTGAAAAGATTGGTGGCAGATACTGATGTCACGCAACTGGCACCTATGCCAGTGGCACGTAAAAGCACCCTTGGAGTGGTTAAGTCAACCACAGCAGAATTTGAACTCAGAATGAAATACCACTAGGTATTTTTCCCAGCATGCTAACAATTCTACCAGGTCAGTTATAGATAGATACTGACATTGTTGGCACTCCGTCGCTTACGACGAGGGGGGTTCCAGTTGATCCGATCAACGGAACAGCCTGCTCGCGAAATTAACGGGCAAGTGGCTGAGCACTCCACAGATACGTGTACCCTTAACGTAGTTCTCGGGGATATTCAGCATGACACAGTGTGACAAGGCTGACCCTTTGAATTACAGGCACAACAGAAACAGGAAGTAAGAGTGAGAGAAAGTTGTGGTGAAAGAGTACAGCAGGGTTCGCCACCATCCCCTGCCGGAGCCTTGTGGAGCTTTTAGGTGTTTTCGCTCAATAAACACTCACAACGCCCGGTCTGGGAATCGAAACCGCGAGTCTGCTGCCCTAACCACTGGGCCAGTGTGCTTCCACTGACATAGGTACATAGTTATAGACAAACAGACAGACAGGTAAAACGACTCTAAAATCAAAAAGAAAGAATTTGAAACTTTTGTCCATTCTAAATTAGTTGAACTTCATGAATGCTACTTTGCAAAATAGTGCAGGCCACTCAATGAATCTATACTTTTCTATGTTTTTTACTTATTTTATTCCTTGTGTTGTTTCTGTTGTGGCATGTTGTTTTTTGTTTGATTGTTTTTTTTAATACTTTGATTTTTCCTCCAGATATCATACACTTATGTCATTATATGATTATTACATTTTTGTTCATAATTTAGAAGGGAAGTAAATAATCGTAAGCAACTTGTTATTTTGCAACTCTCTCTGTCCCTGTCTTTATCTATACATACATGCATACATATATACATACTTGTATATATATATATATATATATATATATATATATATATATATATATACATACTATATATACATATATATATATATATATATATATATATGTATATATATATATTAGGCTTTTATAAGATGCTTCCATTTGAATGCAATACTTTAAATTTAATACCAAAATGCAATGCTAGCAGCATGTCTGACTCAATAAACCTGCTTACATCAGAAAGGATATAGATAGTAACAAATTAGTGTGCACACACACACACACACACACACACACACACAGACACTCCCATTCATACATACATATTATTTATCCCCACTCAAAAGTGGATGTTCTGTTAGAACAAACTATATACTGCAATAGTAATCATGCTGTAGCTTCATGTAACAGAACATCCATGTTTAAGTGAAGATAAGTATTACCTCTTCATATTCATACTGCTTCCGTCACTAATAAATATTTTACATACACATTAGTACTGTGCATAAAGTCAAATGTACCACTGCTACTGTTGAGTTTAAAGCTCCACTTAATGTGTCACTCAGTTTGTTTTAAATAAAGTGGTGTGCTTACTACTGTATTTAGCAGTATTACTGTCTATATTATACAGAGCAAATGTAGAGAAAATTATGACAAGTGCAACAAACAGTTTATACCATTTGCACCATGAATGCTCACTGCAGCAGATACAAATAACCACATTAGCAAAACATGCACAGATAACAAATGGTATGAACTGTGTTTATGAGATTTTATCACTTCAGGTTCATGATGTTGATAAGCCTCCGAAAATGGCAAAATATCGATGTCCATCATTCCTGAATGGGATTTGGGGTTTGTTGTGTCACCTGTCTATGACTTTCGGGTGTTTTAACACCCAGCGCTTTGAAGAAGTCAGCTCCGCTGTACTTCCTGCAGCCTACTGGTGAATAAGCAAAGCATACATGTTTAATCTATTATCTTTAGTCTGATGAAGTATATTTTATTTAATTTCTTTCTCTCTCTCTCTCTCTCTATATATATATATATATATATAGAGAGAGAGAGAGAGAGAGAGAGAGAGAGAAAGAAATTAAATATATAAATATATATATAAATATATATATATATATATATATATAGAGAGAGAGAGAGAGAGAGAGAGAGAGAAAGAAATTAAATAAAATATACTTCATCAGACTAAAGATAATAGATTAAACATTATACATATATACATATATACATATATACATACATACATACATACATACATACATACATATATACATACATACATGCATTCATGCATGCATACATACATACATACCTACACACACACATATACTTAAGTTGCTTATGTTTAAAATTTTACTAAACCCTTTTCCGTTTTGACTTTGGTAATACATTTATATTAAAAAACAGCTCCTACATGAAATATCTTCCATAGGGCACAAATTAGGGTGATTCATTAACGGGAAAAAAAAAAAAGAAAATATACAAATAAATAAAAATAATTTTGAAAAATTTAGTTATTGTCTGTTTATGTGTATGTATATATCTATTTAACTGTATTTGTGTGCATACATGTATATTTTGGGTGAGTGTATATGTGCATAGCTGTGTGCGTGTATGTGCATGTGTGTGTGGGTGGGTGCGTGTATGTGTCTGTGTGTGCATGCATGTGTGCATGTAACAGTTTGATCTGTAGCTTGGACTGAGGGTTTTGTTCCTGATGCCAGTTGATAAAGGAAAAGAAATTCAATAAAAATTCTCATCAAGGAATCCTAAGGGTTACTGAGTTTTATGAATGAAATTTGACCTGAGGTCCAATTGACAGACATGTATTTATCACTCAGACATGAACACATCAAACTGTATACATTTTTTTATATTATTAGACATGAGATGAAGCAGTGAGAAAGCATCTTCAGACGTTGAATCTCACAGAGGAGATGACAAGAGACTGTGACTTCTGGCAGTTTGCTGTGATTGGGAAGACATGCCAAGCTAAGTAAAATCATGACTGTCCGTGCATATGGACATGTCCTCTACAGTCCTGGCTTTCAGTTGAGAAATCCCAGTCTTGCAGGGTTGTGGGTGCTGGTATCACATAAAAGCTCTTTGTACCAGTGCCACAGAAAAGTGCCTGTGCCACTACCACATAAAAGCACTTGTGCTGGTGCCACATAAAAGATACCCAGTACACTTTGGAAAGTGGTCGGCATTAGGAAGGGCATCCAGCTATAGATACCATTCCAAAACAGACAAATGATGCCCGAACAGCCCTCTAGCTGGCCAACTCCTGTCAAACTGTCTGACCCATGCCAGCATGGAGAACAGATGTTAAAAGATGATGACTGTGATATAACTATATATTCAAAAAGGGAAAAATGAGAAAAGTTACGCATGCTTCGAATCCCAGGTTCTGTACTAAAGTAATCACTGGAAGACCCATCAAACCTGTAAGACTCAGAAAACCCTTGGTAAAACAAATGATGATGATGATGATGATGTTGAGACTGTGGTGGTCACATATAGATTGGCATCAAAAGGGATTAAAAAAAAGAAATGACATATTGAATAATGCATGCCAAGATAAGTTATGTATAAAAGGTGGCGAGCTGGCAGTAACGTTAGCACACCGGGCGAAATGCTTAGCGGTATTTCGTCTGCCGCTACATTCTGAGTACAAATTCCGCCGAGGTCAACTTTGCCTTTCATCCTTTCGGGGGTCGATTAAAAAAGTACTAGTTACGCACTGGGGTCGATATAATCGACTTAATCCGTTTATCTGTCTTTGTTTGTCCCCTCTGTGTGTAGCCCCTTGTGGGCAGTAAAAAAGAAAAAGATAAGATATGTATAAGAGATAGATAGAGTGGTCACAACTGAAATGCTTTTGATCGCTGGGTTATTGGATCAGAGTAGGCCTGGGGTTAAACAACAACAGCAACAAACTCTGCATGGATCCTATTTGTAGCTGTTTGTGAGTGAGCTAACTTGTTTTGTCTTGGCCATAACAGTAGAGTGCTGGTAGCAAGAGATGACCTCCAGAATCTTCAATTTGCTGGCCAACCCACAACAGTGAATACCTCATAAACACAACTGAATAGAAATTAACCATACACACCTAACCCCTCACACTTCACCCTGAAGGACCATAAACCCAACTTCTCTGCTAAACCCCGTATTAAACCAATCTGCCCCACAAAATCAGACTTAGGTCGAATTAGCAAATGCATAATCCACTGGATCTTAGGAGTAAGGTTAAGCTTCCATTTTGGAATCGTCCCAGTGATGTCATCCCTTGGTTCCACTCCCTTTCTAATAAAACACAAACCACACACTCATTTCCTTCAGTTTGACCTTTCCAACTACTATGTCTCCATATCGTTTATTCTATTAACCCTTTCTTTACCATATTTCTCTTGAAATACACTACTTTAGTTTCAATTAATTTAAAAAACAATGAAGAATTATATGAAATAATTGTCATAATTAAACCGAGGCTTGGAACATTAACTAGCATGGTATTGTGAGAGAAGGTTATAATTTAAATTACTTAAAATTAGAAGGTTTGTATCATTGAACCAGGGGTCAGTCTCTAGTGGGTTGGTATCAAAAGGGTTAAATGAGGTCCTAATCTTTGCAAGAAAATACACATTTGTCTCCCTAACCGATATCAACATCATCCTAGCAGCTAGGACAACCCTTATATATCTCAATAGTAATTACTGATCCCACAACTTGTCTGTCAATTTATTTGATATAACTAAGGGCTCACCTGACTCCACCCAGGTCAGTAACCTGGGTGGCCTCTTCCTTCTTTTCTGGATTTACATACATTTCCCTAACCTCTCCGGAGGTCTGTACATGGATGATGCACTTCTTACAGCCAGTGGTTTACCTCCACTCTCCATTGAACACATCCAGAAGACCTTCTATAGATTTTTTAAGAATTATAACCTTACTATCTCCTTTGAAAATAACACCAAAATAGCTAACTTCTTAGATGTCGTTCTCGACTTAGACACAAACCTATATCACCCCTTTCATCAGCCAAATGAACCAATACAATATATCAACATTCTATCCAATCACCCTGCACTTTACCCTTAATAACATTATCATCAGTATCTCCATTAGAATTTCTAACTTATCAGCAAACGATCACTAATGCACTTTACTTCCAATGTGAGATAGTAAAAATAACCCAATATCAAAGATTTATGCTGACCACAGGAGTAAATGGACAATATCAAATTTTAATAGACTATCTAGGTAGCATTTGCTTTGAAGACAATGTAAATGTTTGGAGTGTGATGACCCGATTATACACAGTAAGATAGTGGTTCCCAACCTGGGGTCCACAGACCCATGGTGGTCTGCAAAGGTAGTACAAGGGATCCATGAAATAAATTCAAAGTTTCATATAAATATATATATATATATATATATATATATATATATATATATATATATATATATATACGCACACACACACACATAAGGATAAGCATATTAAAAGGGGTTCCATGGAAAAACTTGTTTAAATAAAAGAGTAGGGAACCACTGTTGGGAGCCACTGCAAGGGTCCCCAAACTTTTTAGACCATCAACCACTTCATGGAATCTCTGATCCCTCATTGACCCCAGACATGTACAAAAAATAAACTAATAATAATTAGTGCAGGGAGACTGCATGGCAAACCCTGCTCTCAATATATATCAGTATGGGAAACTGCATACCATGCCCTGCAAAACTGTTGCTCTGTATCCCCTTCTCCTGTGAACATGTCTCGTGAAATGTAGAGAAACAAGAAGGAAAAACTATTTACTGTCATAGTCCCGGAGGAAGTTTGTGAGAGGCAGATGATGGCAGGCAGATGGATAAGGTGAACTTCTCAGATCCTTATGCTATACGCATGCACTAGTGCTAGTTTCGACAATTTGCAATGCGCTAGTTTGCATTGGCACCAGTTTCAAGACCAAATCCAACATCAATAATAATAACGAGAGAGAAGCTTCATAAATAATATTGGTAATATTAACCTTTTCTGTCTACCAATGGGTCCAATGGACCCATTTCAGTTTTCTCAGTTGCTTCTTCCTATTGTTTATATTATTTGATTCTGCTGATTTCTTGTGACTCTTATTTTTTCTTGACTCTTTTATTTGTCAAATGGGAAATTTTCTGTATGTTTATAAAAGCTAGAAAATTTCACTTTATACATTAATTACTGTATAGATTCATTGGACCCTCGCATTAAATCCGGCCAATACTCTTGTCATTCTAAACAGAATAAAAGCAGTATCAAATATTATTTTCCTGGATATTTATCAGATATGAAATAGATAAAATAGGAAAAATTATGAAAATATTCCTGTAAATTTGTGTGGTATTGCATCACCTTCAATCTGCTAGGTTACAGGCTGATGCAAAATTTCTGTGATGATGCAATTCTTACAATATATTGCACCATCTTTCAAGAGAGTATAAATATGTGGGAGAGCAATATCTGCCTTTAGTCTGCTATCAAGTTTCATGTAGTTCAGTTGTGCTTTCCAGTATGCCTAGATGTGAAAACTTGAGTGAAGACCAAATATTGAAAAGGTTATTGGAATTAGGGGGATATAGCATCATACAACGTGGAAGACAATTGGAGATTTCTGCGGGACAACCTGTTGAAAGCCACCGACCAGATTTGTGGGTGGTGTAAGGTCCCCTCCCGACCCAGAGTAACGTGGTGGTGGAACAAGGAGGTAGACAGGGCTATTAGACAAAAGAAACAGGCTTGGAAGGACTGGAAGAACGGTGGTAGCAGGGAATTGTACCAATGTGCCAGAAGGGAGGCTAGGCGACAGGTTTATTTAGCCAGAGGGGAAGCAGATAAGGAAAGATTTGCCAATGTTCTGCGCCGTGAGGACCAAAGACTCGAGGTATTTCGTGTTGCAAGACAGTGTAGGAGAGAGAATAGTGATGTTGTAGGAGAGAAATGTGTTCGCATGGATGATGGTACGCTTGCACTAAATGAGGATGCAAAGAAAGAGGTCTGGAGATGCCACTACGATAGATTGCTTAATAAAGAGAATGAATGGGAGAAAGAGAGCCTGCCGTATGTCGACCCAATAGAGGGACCAGCTATCCGAGTTGATAGTACCAGGGTAGATAAAGCAATTAAGAGTATGAAGACCGGGAAAGCCCCCGGCCCATCAGGAATCACTGCAGAGATGCTCAAAATATCTGGCAGTGTTGGCTATAGCCTAGTCACCCGTATTACGAACCAGGTGATACACGAAGGAGTCATACCCAATGACTGGTGTAGCAGCATCATAGTCAACTGCTACAAAGGTAAAGGTGACGCTTTAGATACAAATAATTACAGAGGCATCAAGCTGTTAGATCAGGTTATGAAAGTTACAGAGAGGGTCATAGCCCAACTAATTAGGGAGCGAATCAATTTAGATGAGATGCAGTTTGGGTTCATGCCAGGTAAAAGCACTACTGATGCCTTATTTCTAGTGAGACAGTTGCAGAAGAAACACCGAGCTAAGGATAAACCTCTGTACCTGGCTTTCGTTGACATGGAGAAAGCCTTTGACAGGGTCCCCCGATCCCTTATCTGGTGGTCAATGAGGAAACTTGGGATAGAAGAATGGTTAGTGAGAGCTGTGCGAGCCATGTACAGAGATGCTGCCAGTAAGGTGAGGGTTGGAAATGAGTACAGCAATGAATTCCGGGTAGAGGTAGGGGTCCACCAAGGTTCCGTCCTCAGCCCCCTCTTATTTATCATAGTCCTCCAGGCAATCACAGAGGAGTTCAAGACAGGTTGCCCCTGGGAGCTCCTCTATGCTGATGACCTTGCCCTAATTGCGGAGTCACTATCAGAACTAGAGGAGAAGTTTCAGGTGTGGAAGCAAGGTCTAGAATTGAAGGGCCTTAGAGTCAACCTAGCTAAAACCAAAATCCTAATAAGTAGGAAGGTAGATAAAACACAAACCCCTTCAGGTAGATGGCCCTGCTCAGTATGTAGAAAAGGAGTAGGTAGTAACTCTATAAGATGTACCCGGTGCAAGCTATGGACACATAAGAGGTGCAGCAACATCAAAGGCAGGTTAACTAGCAAGTTAGTTTTTGTTTGTGGCAGATGTTCAGGTGCAATAAAGACTGTAAACAAATAGGAAACAACTTCTATCTCATTCCAGGGTGAAAAACTAGAGGTAGTCGATAGCTTCCGCTATCTGGGCGACCAAATTAGTAGTGGGGGTGGGTGTGCTGAAAGTGTAGCTGCTAGAATAAGAATAGCCTGGGCAAAGTTTAGAGAGCTCTTACCCCTGCTGGCGACAAAGGGACTCTCACTCAGAGTAAAAGGCAGACTGTATGACGCATGCGTACGAACAGCCATGCTACATGGCAGTGAAACATGGGCTGTAACTGCTGAGGACATACGTAAGCTCGCAAGGAATGAAGCCAGTATGCTCCGTTGGATGTGTAATGTCAATGTGAATACCCGTCAGAGTGTAAGTATCTTGAGAGAAAAGCTGAACATTAGAAGCATCAGTTGTGGTGTGCAAGAGAGACGATTGCGCTGGTATGGACATGTGGTGAGAATGGATGAGGATAGCTGCGTGAAAAAGTGCCACACCCTAACAGTTGAGGGAACCCGTGGAAGAGGTAGGCCCAGGAAGACCTGGGCTGAGGTGGTGAGGCAAGACCTTCGTACATTGGGCCTCACCGAGGCGATGACTACTGACCGAGACCTTTGGAAATGTACTGTGCGTGAGAAGACCCGGCAAGCCAAGTAAGATCGTTGCCAGTGCCCCTGGACTGGTTCTTGTGCGGGTGGCACATGAGATGCACCATTTTGAGCGTGGCCGTTGCCAGTACCGCCTGACTGGCTCCCGTAGGATTTTCGAGCGAGATCGTTGCCAGTGCCCCTGGACTGGCTTGTGCGGGTGGCACATAAAAGACACCATTTCGAGCGTGGCCGTTTTCATGCGGGTGACACGTAAAAGCACCCACTACACTTTCTGAGTGGTTGGCATTAGGAAGGGCATCCAGCTGTAGAAACTCTGCCAAATTAGACTGGAGTCTGGTGTTGCCATCCGGTTTCACCAGTCCTCAGTCAAATCGTCCAACCCATGCTAGCATGGAAAGCGGACGTTAAACGATGATGATGATGATGATGATGAATGGGAGGAAGATAGTAGTGATTCCTTCTATTGCTCTGAAGATGATGGTGAAAGTGATTGACAGTTTAGGTTCTGTGTCATCAGGTGATGAAGATACTCAAAAACAATTATCTGCAAGCCACTCAATTATGAATGAGCAATTATGGTTCTAGTGACAGACAATAAGTTTGGCATTCTAATCCTCTTACTCAAGCAGCAGTAAGAACTTCATCTTGCAATATTGTGCGCCAAGAATGTGGATCATCCTGTTTTGCCAAAAGATCTTGCAATAGCATTGAAACATGTTTTACTATCTTTATGCGCCGTGGACAAATGTTGAAGATCAGGTTGTTTACAAAGATAAATGGAGGGAAATTGATCGCTCTGAACTAAAGAAATTTATTGGACTGATTATTCTTATGGGCGTTTATAAATCTAAACGTGAAAATGTCACACAGTTATGGAGTGAAGAAAATGACTGTCCAATATTCAACAGAATTATGAGCTGGGGAAGATTTCAACAGATTTTACAAGTGTTGCATTTTGATGATGCTAGTGCAATAAGAAAAGAGAGAAGTGATGATAAATTGGAGCCCATAAGAGAAGTATTTGAAATGTGGGATCAGAATTTGCAAGATGGATATGTTCCAAGTTCAAGCATGACACTTGATGAACAATTAGTTTCATTCAGAGGGTGCTGCCCATTCTGGGTATATATTCCTTCAAAACCAGAGAAATATGGAATTAAAATTTCAGCAATATGTGACAGTGAAATATCTTACGTTTGGAAAATGCAAGTCTACACTGGAAAAGACCCAGTAAAAGGGAAAGTGACAAATCAAGGTTCAAGAGTTGTTGAAGTCCTAGTAAAAGAACTTGAAAATACTGGTCACAATATAACTTTAGATAATTTTTTTACAAGTCTAGGATTGGCTCCAAAGCTGCTTAGCAAGAAAACTACTTTAGTTGGAACAATTAGAGAGAACAGAGCTGAACTTCCGAGTGCTTTCACAAATGGAAAAGAAACATAAATCAAACAGCACAATATTTGGATTTCAAAAGGATTCTATGATTCTACCTTATTTGTTCTACGAAAAATGATGTATTCACACTTATGAGTATAATGCACTCTCAGCCTTCAATTGATTCAAAAAGTGCTGAAAATAAACCTGAAGTTACAACAAAACAAGGAGTAGTAGATACCCTAGATAAGATGGTAAGGATACACACTTGCAAAAGAATGACTCGGAGATGGCCTATGGTTATATTCTACAACATGATTGATATACGTGCAGTGAATGCAATTTTTAAAGTTTATAATATATTCTGTAAGCTGTATTTTTTTAATTAAAATTTGTTAGAAACAGTAATTCTTCATTCACCTGATAGCATATATAATGTAGCTAAGAAATAGTGATAGTTTGGATAAAATTTAATTAAAAGAAAAATATTGGGTCTATTGGACCCAGTTGGTAGTTAGTGACATACATTTCCTCTGGTAGACCAAGGGTTAAATACATTAAAAATAAATTAATATACTTTTTTATTGAATTGGTTGCCATCACTAACCAGAAAAATGTGTTTGGTGAGCATTAGCAAGAACATTGACATTTGGTTGGAGATTAGTGAGTTTTAGTCATAAGTCATTATGCTCTTCCAGGTTCTGTCTGTTCTTCTGCTTTGTTAGAACTGCATTTGCATGGCTAGTTCAACCACTGCACTAAGCTTGGGGTATTTTGTAGCAGTATTTACACTGCTCCAATAGTCACTGAGGCTTTTACTTCTGAACAATGATTTAGCTCTGAGATCCATAATGTCTGCATTTTCTATTTCCAAACCAAACAGGGTAACAATCCAGTCAGGTACATGAATTTTCTCCAGATCTTCAGCAATTTTGCTATTCAACTTTAAAATGTTTGGTGAGGAAATGACCAGTGAGTGGTCAGCTCAAAAATAGTTTAAACGATTTTGCAGTGGAGACCTGAGCCTTGAAGATTGTGAGCATAGTGGATGCTTGTCTGTCATCGATGACGGTCAATTAAAGACCATCATCGAGAACTGGCAAAAGAAGTTCAAGTTGACCAGAAAACTGCCTGCAACCATTTGCATGCAATCAGAAAATCAGAAAAGCATGACAAATGGGTACCACACAATTTGAATAAAAATCAGAAAATTCGCAGATATGAAATTTGTTCATCGCTTCTTCTCCATAACCAGGCTGATCCATTTCTCGACCATATTGTAACTTGTGATGAAAAGTGGATTCAGTACAATAGCAAAAGCATTTTAGTCCAACGCAGTGGTTGGACAAAAATGAAGCACCAAAGACTTTCTCTAAACCTGAGCTCTTCAAGAAGAAGGTTATGGTGACTATTTGGTGGTGTGCTGCTGGACTCGTCCACTATAACTTCTTAAAACCTGGAAAAACCATTACTGCAGAAACATATTGCCATGAAATTGCCAAAATGAATGAAAAACTGCTACTCCTCCATCCAAGACTGGTCAACAGAAAATATTTTAACTTGTTTGATGAAAATATTTGATGAACATGTTTGAGGAAGTTTGATGAAAATGTTTGATTAAAACGTTGAATGAAAATATTGGAAGATATTTGAGGAAAATATTTTATGAAAATATTTGATGTCAATGTTGTATAAGGTTGTTTAATGAAAAAGTTTCATGAAAATGTTTGATGGATGCGCCAGTTGAACTGGTTTAATGAATGTGTTTAGTGAAGATGTTTGATTTAGAGGTTTGATGAAGATATTTGATAAAAACGTTTAATTTATTTATTTTTGTCCTTTATTCTTGTTTTGAGAAGAAACCTAACTTCAAGCAACGTTTTAGAAATATCTTCTAAATCATGTAAAGTATATAGGAGGTGCAAATTTTGATTCTGTACCCCTCAAAAATTTTAAGGGGTGCATGTGCACCACCTACACCTCCTGTTCCCAGGCCCTTGTTTGAGACATGGCCAGAGTCCAATGACTGAAACAGTAACAAAAACTAAATGAGGAAACTAAACACCTGGTATGTACCAGAGTTATTTCTATAGTTTATATACTTTACCCCTTCTCCATTGAATTTGTGACCATGTCCCTAAATGTAAGATTATTGTAGATGTGTTGTTGATGTATTGTCTTTCAACCTTTGCCATCAGGTCTCCTGCAACTGGATATGTCTGCAAACGAAATCCGTGCAAACTGGAAGATAAACTGTGCATGATAAACAAGACCCGTACCATAGGCTGGGAATTCATATCTATCCCTTCTCATCCTGAGGTGCTGGAGGAACCCATGATGTTGCTAATGATACAAACCAAGGGATACAAATACTACCCAAACTTATTGCTGACCCTCAGTCATGGTAATGAAGACGCATATTTCAGTGCTGCTATAAATAACTCAAATGGTAAGAAGAAAACTGTTGTTGTTGTTGTTGTTATCATGGTTGCCATTCGACATTTGATAGTTTCAGGCAGATTTCTACTGCATCACCTCTATGTTGCTGGGGTCTGTGCAGCATTGTGAGTTCTTTTTTGTTGTTGGGGAAATGCAAACTCTTCCTGGTATTGTATTGTTTTGTTATGGGGTCTGGTTGCAATTTTTTTGTGTATCAGTGTTTGTATAGTGTGTTGTGCATGTCATGCGAGTTGTGTTCTTCTGTTGGGTATCCAACCTGTGGAGTGCATATAGTGGTGATTGTTTGTTTTATTGGATATTTACTGTGTAGAGTATGTGGTTGTGGCTGGTTTTATTTGTGTAGAATGTGGGCTGTTCCAAGCAGGGAAACTTTTTGAATAGTGTGCAAGTGTTGAGTGTCCAAGTGTAGCTTCTATGTTTTTTTTTTTTATTATTATTATTATTATTATTATTATATTTTAAAAAGGATTGACGTAACTCTTCACAAAGGTAAACAGCCAAGATGAAGAGCATGATTCGATTGTAATAGATATTTTATTGGTTGAACGATATTCCAAAATATCGTTCAACCAATAAAATTCAACTATTACAATCAAATCACACTCTTCATCTTGATTATTATTATTATTATTATTATTATTATTATTATTATTATTATTATTATTATTATTATTATTATTATTATTATTATTATTAAGGCAGTGAGCTGGCAGAATCATTAGCATGCCAAGCAAAATGCTTGGCAGCATTTCATGTCTTTACATTCTGAGTTCAAATTCTGCCAAGGTTGATTTTGCCTTTCATTCTTTCTGGGTCATAAAATAATGACCAATTGAGCACTTGAGCCCTCTCCTCCAAATCTCAGACCTTACGCCTATTGTACAAAAGGATCATATAGAAAGTGAAAGTAGAGAGGTAAGTGCTGCTTCCTGCAATTATGTTAAAAGAATGGGCCCATTCTAAACATGCACATGTAGATCGACGTTAAATGACAAGAAGGCACTCTTTTTGTATCATATTGTCCTGCACTGTCTGCAATCTTTTATATGAACCCTCAGTAAAGATTATTATTATTATTATTATTATTATTATTATTTAATTGACTCTTGTACTATGAAGACATCCTTTGGATTTTTCCATTCAAAACATATTTTATTTCAAACATTACCAAATGAAATTTCTTCTAAATAGAAATATAATTAGCAAAGAAACCATGCCACAGCAGACAGTTGGAGTCTGGACAGCTTCTTGCTAGCCAGCTCCATGTCAAACCGTCCAACCCATGCCAGCATGGAAAGCAGATGTTAAACGATGATGATAACTTCAGTATGTTTTTCTCAATTTCTAAAATTGTTGTTACTTTCTCTTTTGTATTTTCAGGTGCTTTATATTTGATAAAACCAATTCTTGGACCTCTAGAATTTTTAATTACTCTGGTACTGGAAAATCACAGTGAGAATCCACATCTGCTCATCACCCGCCATATCACCTTTGTCAGTATTCATGTATCAGAATATACATTCTGATAGCTAAATCAGCAGACAGAGATACAGAAGAGGACCAATTCTACAGCAATACAATTACCGGTGCTAAACACAAGACTACTAATTCTACATTTTTTTTTCTATATTTACTGATATAAGAATTCCAGTGATGACCAGTCCTTCAATTAACAATATATATATATACATATATATGTATATATATATATATATATGGCTGGAGGATGGATAGATGTTTATGTGTGTGTTTGTATGTATATCTGTGTGTATATGTATTTGTATGCATGTATATGTATATAGTGACACTTCAATTTAATGGACGAATAGGGGAAAGGTGTGTGTATTAAGTGAAAGGTAATGTGTATATGAGTGTGTGTGTGTGCGTGTCAGTATATGTATATATGTATGTGATGATGACAGTTTTTTTTCTTGTCTGAAGATCCTGAGGAAGAGTAGCAAGCCCCTACTTAGGGGCTAGGCAAACTAATCCTTGAACAACAGATTCCGGCACACTTGGGGCAAATGTGTAGTCTTTGGTCAGATAGCGGTCAGGACAATGACTCATTCCTTCTTTGGCCTTTCTCATCCATCACTGTTGCTCCAACCTTCTCAAAATTTATCTGAATCTCATTGTTCTCAATGAGAATGAGTGCTCAACACTACACTGGTGGATAAAGATTCTTTATTTGTGCATTAAGACTGCCATTAATCTCATAGTTATTCCAGCCTATAGAGAAATCAGTGTTTGTTTCCGGAGACAAAGACCACTTTTTCTGTGATGGGCTTGAATAATAGTTGAGGTGTTCCTTAACATGAAACAAAGGCTAGCTTTAATACACAAAAAAAGAATTTATATACATATATATATACATATACACATGCACACACAATGACCCCTTACATTAATAAACTAATAGGGGGGAGATGTGTCTAATACAGTCAAAAGTCCGTTAAATTGAAAGGAACCTAAACGGCTATTGTTTCATAGCTTTTAATGTAAAGAAATGCTTTACGCAACTGCCCAACATAAAATTAAAATTAAATTATAATAAAGAATTTTTTATACGACTGAGAAAGACTGAGACCAAAGCGGAGCCTTTTCCATTCAACACAAAACACCTTTTTTTTTTTCTGTTACAGACAACAAACCAAAGCAAGACATAAATTTACTCAGACTAACAATACCTAACAGGACAGAACTAACTTCTTTTATTTCATGAAATAATTGATGAAATATTGATGATTCAACTAATAAATAATACAAGAAGAAAAGAAAAAAGTATTCTACAATTTGTTTTCTTTCTCCAGCCTCTCCATTTTCTCCATTCTTTCTTCTTCTCTTTGCATATCACTTGAAACACCTGATTCACTTCTGTTTCTTCCTTTCACATCTAAACCTTCCTTGTACACTTCTTTGTTTGTGTTTTTGCTTTATATTTATGCCCTTTTTAAAGAAGTGCCTTCACTTGCCTAACACTGCATACTTTGTTTGCCTCAATTTTCTCTCTTTTTAATTGTGTATGCAGACATAGTGTACAGAAGGGGATGATAATCCAAGCTGTGCCCTTGCGAAGTAGATCCGCACATTCCAGTAATCAAATGCATGTAGGTGTTTTATTTTGAATAAGAAAGTCATACACACTGAAGGTGCAGGTGTGGCTCTATGGTAAGAAGTTTGCTTCCCAACCACTTAGTTCTAGGTTCAGTCCCATTGCATGGCAGCTTGGGCAAGTGTCTTCTGCTATGGCCTCATTTCAACCAGAGCTTTGTGAATAGAGTTTGTGGATGAAGGCTCAAAGAGGTCCATCACATTTGTGTGTGTGTGTGTGTGTGTGCGTGCATGTCCCCCACTACCGCTTAACAACTGGGGTTAGTATATTAGTGTTTCCATGACTTGGCAAGAATAAATGTTGGGCTTTGAGAAATGGGTGCTGGGATTGATTGATTCAACTGAAAGTTCTTCATGGCATGCCCTAGCCTAATGACTAAAATAAGTAAAAGAAATTAGTTGAAAGTCCTGGTAAATCACAATGTTTGCAGAGTAAGTATATATTAAAAGGTAAACTGGGAAATTTGGTATAGAACCAGTCTGACACATGTGCTTCTTTCATGTTCAGCCTTCTTTGATGTTTTAGCCTGCAAACATAAAGTTCCTCCCCTCCGGTTTCAAAGGCTTGCAAGCTGTACGGTAACATGGAAAAAGCACCAGTGTACACTAGTGATATGGCTGATGTGAGGAAGGGCATCCAACCAGAGAAACCGTGCCAAAGTATACATTGAAGGGTGATGCAGTTCTAGGACTTGTCACATTATGTCAAACAATCAACCCATGCCATCATGAGATACAGGAATTAAATGATGATGATGATGATGGTATATAAATGTGTGTGTGTGTGTGTGTGTGTGCGTACGTGTGTGCATATATATATATATATCAACATTATCAACCACACGTATTCAATGTCTGTGTTTTGCTTGTTTCACAGTATGCTGTGCATAGTGCTAATTTAAATTTTGTAGCTATATAATGCTATTTAAAAACCTGGAACCATCCATATCATTATTGCTATTATTATCAATTACTTATATTCACTACGGATAATATTAGCAATAATAATATCTTTCAAGTATATATATAGAGAGAGAGAGAGGGGGGGAGAAAGAGAGTGGATGTGTTTGTGAAGTGATGTACAGATATTGTATATTTAGAATAATAAAGTAGTCAGAATAAATATATATATAATCATCCAACATTCTGACTACCTTATCCAAAATATATATATGTGTGTGTGTGCGTATGTGTATACATACATGTATATATACATATATACACACACACACACACATTGGGGCAAGCGAAAGCAAAATCATGATGGAACCTGTGCCCAGTGTCGCCTTCCTGGCACTTGTGCCGGTGGCATGTGTAAAGACATTTGAACAAGAACGTTTCCAGTGCCGCTGGACTGGCTCCTGTGCAGGTGGCATGTAAAATACACCATTTTGAGCATGGCCGTTGCCAGTACCCCCTGACTGGCCTTCGTGCCGGTCGTATGTAAAAGCATCCACTACACTCTCAGAGTGGTTGGCATTAGGAAGGGCATCCAGCTGTAGAAACTCTGCCAAATCAGATTGGAGCCTGGTGTAGCCATCTGGTTCACCAGTCCTCAGTCAAATCGTCCAACCCATGCTAGCATGGAAAGCAGACGTTAAACGATGATGATGATGATGATATATATATATAAATATATATATATATACATATATATATATATATATATATATATATATATATATATATATATATATATATATGTATATATATGTGTAGATATATATATATATATATATATAATAATACAAAGAATATATATACATGTATACACACATATATGTACATACTTACATCTACATGTGTATATACATGCATATCAGGGTACAGGACGTTAGAACAATAAACTACAGACAACGGAACGAACACATAGGAAAACGGAAAGCCCCTTGGAATATCCCTTCATCAGCTGTCTCTATTCTATCTAGACGTTTCGAAGACCAGATGTATATATATATATATGTGTATATATATACATATATATATATAAACCCATGCTAGCATGGAAAGCGGACGTTAAACGATGATGATGATATATATATATATATATATATATATATACGCACACACAAATATATATACATATACTCTTTTACTCTTTTACTCTTTTACTTGTTTCAGTCATTTGACTGTGGCCATGCTGGAGCACAGCCTTTAGTCGAGCAAATCGACCCCAGGACTTTGTAAGCCTAGTACTTATTCTATCGGTCTCTTTTGCTGAACTGCTAAGTGACGAGGACATAAACACACCAGCATCGTTTGTCAAGCAATGCTAGGGGGACAAACAGACACACAAACACACACATATACATATATATATACATATATACGACGGGCTTCTTTCAGTTTCTGCCTACCAAATCCACTCAAAAGGCTTCGGTCGGCCCGAGGCTATAGTAGAAGACATTTGCCCAAGATGCCTCGCAGTGGGACTGAACCCGGGACCATGTGGTTGGTAAGCAAGCTACTTACCACACAGCCACTCCTGCGCCTATATATATATATATATATAAATATATATATATATATATATATATATATATATATATATATATATATATATATATATATATATATATATATATATATATATATATATATATATATATATATATATATATATATATATATATATATATATATATATATATATATATATATATATATATATATATATATATATAAATATATATATATATATATATATATATATATATATAGTTCAAAAACACAATAACAAAATAACAAAAAAACAACAAAGTGAGGACGTGATATGGATAGTATTATTGGACGCTCAGGAAAGGAAAGAGAGAGTGTGTATGATGTTTCGGGCGTAGCCCTTCGTCGGAAAGATGGAAAGTTCGGAGAATGGAAGAACGGAGAGCAAGTAAGAGAGGTTTTTTGTGGGTTGCAAGCATTGTGGGGGAAAAAAAGAAAGAAAACGGCGAAGAAGGGACTGAAGATGTTGGGTGAAGGAGTGAAGGTCAGGCATGGTGAGAGGATGTGAATGTCGGTGTGGGTGTTATTAGTGGCGAGACAAGGGAAGGACGAGAAAGGTAGAAGGAGAACAGATAAAGGTGAAACAAGTCGAAAAAAGTGGAAAAAAGTGTAAATATATATATATATATATATATATATATATATATATATAAAACAATATATATATATATATATATATATATATATATATATATTCTTTAAAAGATCATGGGTAAGGCCAGTAAATGCAAGGTAAATCACAAATAATTGAATTTGTGTAGACTTACCTTGTATTCAATATTTCGGGGTTATGACCCCATTTTCAAGAAATTGACAAATGTTGCTGATGTGTGTGTGTGGAGTGGACATGCGCAGAAGGGTGTTGCTATAGTGACCTGGTTGCTATAGCAACACCCTTCTGCGCATGTCCACTCACACACACATCGGCAACATTTGTTAATTTCTTGAAAATGGAGTCATTACCCCGAAATATTGAATACAAGGTAAGTCTACACTAATTCACATATTTGTTTTCTTGTGATTTACCTTGCACTTACTTCACATTCTTTTGGCCTTACCCATGATCTTTTATACAATATATTCTGCACAATACTTCACAGTAATTATTCCACACACATATACCACCCATCTCTCCCCTCCCCCACCTCCTGCTCCGACTCCTACTTCTTTGTAAGTCTCTTCACCTCTCTTCATACTTCTCTCCACTCCCACTTCTCTTCACCCCTACTCTTTCTCTCCTCTCTCTTACTCTCTCTCACTCTCTTCTCTCGTACTCCCCCTCTCTCACTCTTACTCTCTACACTCTTACTCTCCTACTCTCTACACTCTTACTCTCTCACCCTTACTCTCTCACTCTCTTCCCCTCTCTCTCACTCTCTTTCTCTTCCTTTCTTTCTCCCCCCCATACCCCTCTTCCCTCTCTCTCACTCTCTTTCTCCCCCCATACCCACCTTCCCCTCTTTCTCCCCCCATACCCACCTTCCCCCTCTCTCAACCCCCCTTCCCTCTCTTATACCCACCCTCTCTCCTCTCTTCCTCTCCCCTCCCATACCCATCTTCCCCCTCTCTTACATCCACCTTCCCCTTCTCCCTCCTCGTCAACACCCCCTCATAAGCTCATCCCACCACACCCCAACACACTCCTACTCTACCTTCCCACTCCACCCCATCCAATTCCTTACACCCACCACCCACCCTTACCCACATACCCCACCCTACCCACAGACCCCTACCTCTACCCCACACTCCACCCATGCCTTCCCCACCTCCCAACACCCTCACATCACACCACACCAATACCCTCGCATCACACCATGCACACCACACCAATACCCTCACATCACACCATGCACACACTACAACTGACCAACTACTTTCTCCCTTTCTCCCTTCCCCCATTTTCACACTACATACATCAAGATCACCAGCAGTCTACCTCCCACACACAGCCCCTCGTTCCCGATCACCGTTTGTTATCTCCCCCTTTCTTAGCTCTCCTGAAATAAGAATTTCTAACTTCCAGTCAGCCATTGTTATGATCGGCCATTATTATGATTGACCGTTGACTGAACACTATTCAATTTTTTTTCTCCGTGTTTTTCTCCTTGTCTCCGTATTCTTTCTGTTGAAGAGCGTAGCTCGAAACGTCAAAGACTTTCCGTATTCCCGAGCGTCATACTAATATATACTTTTGTTATTTACACCACCTGTCCTCGTCTGTTGTTATTTTTTGTATATTCTCCCAGCTATTACAAGGGAGATAATCATTTCATCCTAATATGAAGCAGAATTATAAATTTGAAATTGAATTTAGGGAATTATTCACAAAACGGAGCGTGGGATTCATTTTTTTATTTACTTATTATGAAGTTCTTAAAGTTTCTCATCACTTTAGAAATTATCAGTATGACATAACCTGTGACTTATTAATTAAACATTTTATGGAGTGAGACATTTCATTAAAGAGGGAAATAATTACAGTCTAGAGAAAATTCAAGGATTCTGCTTTTTTTGCTTTTTCTCTCTTCATAGATGTCTTTAGCAATTGAGAGAAAAAAAGAGTGAACACACCAATACCAGTTGTCAAGTGGTGGTGGGAGACACACACACATAAGAAAAGACACACACACATATGAAACGCACACACACAAACATATATATATATATAAATATATCATCATCATCATCATCATCGTTTAACGTCCGCTTTCCATGCTAGCATGGGTTGGACGATTTGACTGAGGACTGGTGAAACCGGATGGCAACACCAGGCTCCAGTCTAATTTGGCAGAGTTTCTACAGCTGGATGCCCTTCCTAACGCCAACCACTCAGAGAGTGTAGTGGGTGCTTTTACGTGTCACCCGCACGAAAACGGCCACGCTCGAAATGGTGTCTTTTATGTGCCACCCGCACAAGCCAGTCCAGGGGCACTGGCAACGATCTCGCTCGAAAATCCTACGGGAGCCAGTCAGGCGGTACTGGCAACGGCCACGCTCAAAATGGTGCATCTCATGTGCCACCCGCACAAGAGCCAGTCCAGGGGCACTGGCAACGATCTTACTTGGCTTGCCGGGTCTTCTCACGCACAGCACATTTCCAAAGGTCTCGGTCAGTAGTCATCGCCTCGGTGAGGCCCAATGTACGAAGGTCTTGCCTCACCACCTCAGCCCAGGTCTTCCTGGGCCTACCTCTTCCACGGGTTCCCTCAACTGTTAGGGTGTGGCACTTTTTCACGCAGCTATCCTCATCCATTCTCACCACATGTCCATACCAGCGCAATCGTCTCTCTTGCACGCCACAACTGATGCTTCTAATGTTCAGCTTTTCTCTCAAGATACTTACACTCTGATGGGTATTCACATTGACATTACACATCCAACGGAGCATACTGGCTTCATTCCTTGCGAGCTTACGTATGTCCTCAGCAGTTACAGCCCATGTTTCACTGCCATGTAGCATGGCTGTTCGTACGCATGCGTCATACAGTCTGCCTTTTACTCTGAGTGAGAGTCATTTGACAACCATTGTTGGTTTGTTTATGTCTGTAACTTAGTGGTTTGGCAAAAGGTACTGATAGAATATTGAAAATAAAAGTACTGGAGTTGATTTGTTCAACTAAAACTCTTCCCAGCATGATTGCAGTCCAATGACTGAAACAAGTAAAAGATTAAAAATCCAAGAAACCCAGTGATGGTCCATGCCGAAGAAAAAAAAAACCCACTCTATGCTTTGATGCACTAAAAACCATTTTTCACAAATATGTGCTGCTAAAATTGGGATATATCTAATATGGATGTGCAGCTTTTATGCCATCAAATACAGCAATAATAGTTGTAAAATGAGATAAATTTGTGTAAATCATAAGAATTTTGACATTTTAGGCAGAAAATTGTTTTTTGGAAAAAGAGCCTTGTCCATGACTCATTTCCCTTCATAGTACACAAAATCATGGCATTTTGCAATTATTCTAAACATGGATAAAAATCAATGACTGACTATCATTTCCTATGTGAAATGATATAAAAGCAAGTCTTTGTGTTAAATAAAATATTTTATTATTAAATTCATTTTTTGAAAAACTTTTTTTGCAAGCATATAAAACAGTATAGTGAAGTGTGGAAAAATTAAAAGCTTTCTCATTCTTTATAAAATGTTTTGTTTTGTTTGTTTTCTTTGTAATAAATGGTTAAATAAAAACCATTTCCATGAAAATGCAATTATCAATTCAGAAAGAAAGAAAACTAAAATGATTAATTATATAACAAGATGACCGTGTAAAATAACAATTTTAAATTGCAGATATAAATGAATGACAGTTACATGAAAATGAAAGAGAATTATTGAATAAATTGAAAGATAAATGAGAAATTTGTGTGAAATTCTTCAGTTGTTAACACTGAGATCCTTCAGAACAGCTGTTGTTTGTGGGAAACATAACTTTCAGATGTGGAGAGTCAGAAACTTGGAGTCTAAATATGTATAAAAAAAGAAAAACAGAAAGAAAAAGACAAATATTAAAAAAGTACAATCAATAGATTCTAAGAAGATAAATAAATAAATTAACAAACAAATTTATAATTATCAAGAAAATGTGAAAGGTGTCTTTTTTAATCACAAATTGCCAGCAATCCCATTTACCAAACTAACATCAATTCTTTTGTTCCTTTACTAAAAGGAACTCTAATAACTATAAAATCCTTCCTCCCGCCAATTCTCAACTATGATGAGTCTCTAAGGAGTATTCCCACAGAGAAAGCCCTAATGTTTGCTCCTCACTTCGCACCCAACTCTATACTGCACACATACTGGTAAATCACCACCAAAACTAACCATTTCCACTCCACATATGCACTTAAATGCCAAGTGTATAGTTGCTTAAATGCCAACAAGGCCCCTGGTCCTGATTATCTATCTCCCTTCCATTACTCTCAAATAATAGAAGGCACACAAAAGGCACCCGTGCTGGTGACACATAAATGGCACCCCTGCTGACGACATGTAAATGGCATCAGTGCTGGTGACATGTGAAAGGCACTGGTGCTGGTCATACATAAAAGACACCCATTATACTCTTGGAGCGGCTGGCATTAAGAAGGGCATCCAGCTGTAGAAACCAAGCCAAAACAGACTGGAGTTTAGAGCAGCTTGTCAGCCTACCAGCTCCAATCAAGAAGCCATCTAACCCATGCCAGCGAATTCACATGATCCGATGAAGTAATCTCCCCTTAGATTAATGTCTACTTTGTTCGTGAAATTGATGAAATATGGACTCAACAAAACTCCTTGAAGTCATTGGACCCTGGCATGGTCAAGGTCCAATGACTAAAACTAGTAAAATAAGAGGTGTCACGACAAATGACAGTGAAGGAGTTAAAATTATCATAAGCAAATGACAGCTGAGGAAGACTTATATGTAAAGGTTCAGTAGGGAAAATTATCTCCCCTTACATAAAATTTCTTGCTATAATAAATGAACGTGTCTGATATGTTCTAATCAGTATCTGATATATTCTAATTACCCAGCAGTCTAGAGGTTGTAGCTGCTGTGCAGTCAGTGTGACTGCATCTCAAACTGATTCTTCGTCAACCTGCGTTCTTAAAATTTGGTAAAGGAGTAAAGGAGTGGAACACGCAATTTCCTGTAATTCAGGCAACTACATGCAGCAGACAAAATGCGCTGGAGAATGGCAAGTGCACTGGAACAGCCACTCTGACTCATGGGGCTTGCACTTGCAGATAGTCATCTCCACCCCAACAGCAGTATACAGGGATATGGTCCAGGGGGGTTAACAACACTGGAAGTCTGCACTGCCTAGGCTTGACTATAAACCTGTCAGAGAGCAACCAATAGTTTAACAGTTTGCCTTCTTGGCCTGATGAGCAGTGGAGCATGGACTGGTTGCTGAACACAGATTGTTGTATGTCAGATGATCTTCAGAAGTTGACATCTCACTGAGGAGATGTCAAGGGATCGAGACTTCTGGTGTTTTGTTGTGAAGGCCGATCTCAAAACGCTGAGCCTCATGAGGGAGATGACAGGGGACTGAGATATGTAGTGCATTGCTGTACTTGAGAAGACCCGCCCACCACAACAGAATTAAAATCCTAAAACCAAGGTGTCATGTAAAAAGCACCTGTGATGGTGCCATGTTAAAAGCACCCAGTACACACTGTGGAGTGGTTGGCATTTGGAAGGGCATCTGGCAGTAGAAACCAAACCAAAACAGACTATGGAACCTGTTAAGGCCCTTGGCCTTACCTAGCCTTGCCAGTTCCTGTCGAACCATCCAACTCGTGCCAAAGGGGAAAGTGGACATTAAACGACGATGGGGGTGGGATGAGGATATATTGAATTCCTTTGCTGCAACTTTGAGTTTCACCCAACCTTCATTGTCAGGCAAGACCACCTTTCTCCTCTGCTGATCAGTGGCATGAAGCTCAAATTCCATCAGAGCCAGCAGCTTTTCCCTCCTTCGGTCTATTCCTAGCACTCTGAAATTCTTCCAAATCAGAGTCCGGTTTATATGTGAGATTGTTGAAAACAGGTTGAATCTCTTCATCTTCAATGATTACAAGGGGAGTGGCATCAACACTTCAGTTGACACCACTTTTGGACATGTTCCTCCCTGCTGTTTCCATGGATGATGGAACTGGAAGCATCCAAACTAGTCTTGTAGAACAGACTTCGTGGTGATGTAAGAAGAGGAAAACGTTGTCACTCTTACATCAACAGCTTGATTGCAGGCTCTGGCCTGGAATGTATTCGGGACCTTGAAGTATTTTGATGTTGGACCCAACAAGTGTGGCAGGTCAACTTTGTTGGTGCACCCCAGGCTGGAGCCCGGCTATAATAATAGTAACGATACTCTATAGTATATACTGAGCTTTCCCTTCATCATTTATTTGATTAAAATGAAGGTTTGAATACACACACACACCCATACAAACCTAATGTCAGAAATATAACGAATTTGTGTTGATTTTTGTTAAAAAAAAAACAAAGTATAGCTAAAACATATAGCTGATAATATATACATACCTGTATATATATATATATATATATATATATATATATATATATATATATATATATACATACACACATACATGTGTATATGTGTGTCACCATTGTTCATCGATTTTTTTTGTTTCTTTTCCGTACACCCTTGCCACTTGAAAGTTCATGTGAAGCAACCTTGGAAGTTGCCAAACCTTCTGTTCCAATCGAATTTTTCTCAAAATTCTGAAAGAAAAAAATAACAACTAGAAAGTGTCTTAACAACAACAAAGAGGAAACAAAAATAATTAAAAAGAAAGGAGAGTTTCCAGAGTCACATTTTCATTAATTTGAGCAAAAATACTGGATTTCTTTTAACTCCTCAGAATACATTAACCTGATCTACACTTCTAAAAAGAAGAGATGAGAAAGTACCCATGACCTCTGTAGGCCTCCAAATGTGGTGTCATCAATGTGGTTGATCAATGTTAGCACAGAAAAAAAAAACAAACATCACAGACAAAGTTAAAGGGACAGAAAGATTGGATGAATTGTCAAGGGTGGAATTTTGAGAGGTGAAGAGAATTTTAAGAGTGAAGAGAAGAGAGATGGGTGGGGTTGGTGCCAAGTGGACTTGTTGGAGAGTATATATTAGTAACAGAGTCAGTATAAATACTGAGAGGTAATATTTATCCCCTCTTAAACGTGGATGTTCTGTTAGAACAAACTATACTGCGGTAGATACCACGAGAGAACCTCTCATATAGGCTTTTCACTCTCATATAGGCATATCACTAGCAGGGACATAAATCTCTGCCGTCTCCAGTGCCTAGACCACCAGATCATGTGATTCTGACCTTCCTTGGTCTTGCTAATGATGGACACTCAACCACTAGAGATAATAGTGACTCATCTCCTCACCAATAATATATAGAAAAACAGTACCAGAACAGGCACTGGTTTTGTGATTAGCCAGTGAGCTTCTTAATAAATGTATACATTAGTGACAGTGGCAGTATTAATACCAAGAGGGAATATTTTATGCCACGTAAACATAGATGTTCTGTTAGAATAAAGTGTACTGAGGTAGCAGTGCCTGTTTTGGCACTGTTTTTCTATATATCACTGGTGGGGAGATAAATCACTGCCATCTCAAACGGTTGAGCATCCAACATTGACAAAACCGAAGGAAGGTCAAAATCACATGATCTGATGGTCTCAGTGTTGGAGATGGCAGGGATTTATCTCCCCACTAGTGATATAAACAAGAATGCCTTTTGCACCAAAAGCCAATATGAAAGTTTCTCTCATTGTATCTACCATGGTGTAGTTTATTCTAACAGAACATCCATGTTTAAGTGGAGGTAAATATTACCTCTTTTGGAGAGTATATGTAGATAACTAGTCTAGAGGAGCAGAGGATGTTGTGGCAAAACCAGAGAGAGGGAGTAGTAGGATCATTACAGCACCAAACAAAATGTCTTGTGGTATTTCTTCCAACTCATTACATTCTGAGTGCAAATTCTGCTGGAATCAACTTTGCTTTTCATGCTTCCGGGGTCAATAAAATGTAGTACTAGTTAAGGACTGGAGCAGATGGCACTGACTAACTCCACACCCCTCAACATTGCTGGCCTTGTGCTTAAATAACAAACTATCATGGGATATAGTATCTTTATTGAAATCAAGCTGGTCTAAATCTTAGGTCGTGTTGTGATCCCATTTAGAGAGCAAGGGGAGAGTTGACATGCTAAATATAGCAGTCAAATATTCCTCTATAAATTCTTTCTTCTTTAAATGAGATCACTACATGTCCTAAGACTTAAAACAGCTTCACTTCAATTAAGTTTCTACATCTTTATTAGTTGTACACACAATGTTCAGTTTTGTTTTAAAAGTGACGAGAAGAGGAGAACCAGAAAGGGTTGTCAATTCAGGGATCAATGGGAGAGGTACGTAGCAAACTAGCTTCAATCTGAGGATGTGGTAACAGCGAGAGAGAGAGACAGACAGAGAGAGAACAGAGAGACAGAGAGAGAGAGAGAACAGAGAGACAGAGAGAGAGAACAGAGAGACAGAGAGAGAGAACAGAGAGAGAGAGAGACAGAGAGAACAGAGAGAGAGGGAGAGGACAGAGAGAGAGAGAGAGAGAGAACAGAGAGACACAGAGAGAGAACAGAGAGACAGAGAGAGAGAACAGAGATGTTGTAGTATGTTCGTAGGTGAGCCATCACCAATCAATCAGAGTGGCCTTTTGGATAGTGAAGGTGCATAGCCTAGTGGTTAGGGTGTTGCACTCACTATCATAAGATTGTGGTTTCAAATCCTGTACAGGGCAGTGAATTGTGTTCTTGAGCAAAACACTTAACTTCATGTTGCTGCAGTCCATTCAACCGTAAATGACTTCCAGCAATATCTGGGAAGTTAACCCTGTGATGGATTGGCATCCCACTCGGGGTAGAGAGTTGTAACCTCTGTCACTTTTATGCCATGGAAACCGAGTTAAGTTCTGGCCTTAGGAGTCCTGGGCCTTGTGACAAACCTTAGACCTAAGTGGGTGTATGTGTGTAAAACAACAGTATTATTTCAGTAACTGCAATGTAACTCCCCAGGGTATATAACAACAGTAATACTCCACATCAAGGAATATTATTTCATTGGTCTCCTGTGTGTACAACACATTAGGAACATGAATGAAATGACTGGGGGCAGATGTTGGTGATTTGGTACAGCATGATGCCTGAGGAGGAGAGCTGCATAAAAAAAGAGCCAATTTCTAACTGTGGAGTGAATCTATAGAGAAGGTAGACCCAGAAAGACGTGGGATGAGGTGGTGAAATATAATCTGTGGTAGCCGAGTCTTCCATGGATCAATCTAATCGACTGGCCCCCTCCCACACCACTACTTGACAACTGGTGTAAGTGTGTTTACGTCCCAGTAACTTAGCGGTTCGGCAATAAGATTTCAATAGAATAACTACCAGGCTTAAGACAAAAGTAGGTCGATTCTTCGACTAAAATTCAAGGCGGTGCCCCAGCATGGCCGTAGTCTGATGACAGAAACAAGTAAAAAAAAAAAGTTCAAATTTTTCCTCCCTCCGTATGTTTTCGTTCCTTATTCCTTTCCGTCGAAGAGCGTCGACTCAAAACGTCAAAGACTCTTCCATTTTTCATGAGCGTCTGTCTAATACACCTTGTTTCGTATTCCTTCTTTGTGGAGGCGCAATGGCCCAGTGGTTAGGGCAGCGGACTCGCGGTTTCGATTCCCAGACCAGGCGTTGTGAGTGTTTATTGAGCGAAAATACCTAAAGCTCCACGAGGCTCCGGCAGGGGATGGTGGCGAACCCTGCCGTACTCTTTCACCACGACTTTCTCTCACTCTTACTTCCTGCTTCTGTTGTGCCTGTAATTCAAAGGGTCAGCTTTGTCACACTGTGTCACGCTGAATATCCCCGAGAACTACGTTAAGGGTACACGTGTCTGTAGAGTGCTCAGCCACTTGCACGTTAATTCCACGAGCAGGCTGTTCCGTTGATCGGATCAACTGGAACCCTCGACGAGTGCCAACAACAACGTATTCCTTCACTTGTCTCAGTTTTTCGTTTTTTGCAGTTTTGAACCACTTGGAATATACCCACGACCACGAAAAGGAGTTGTTGTTGCTTTTTTTTTTTTTTTTTTTTTTGGCAAAGAGGTAGTTTTTCGCAACAAATTCCGATATAATCGGAATCTACGCCATTTAAAACGTACTTATAGAAATATTCATTAAAATGTATATTTTTAAAAAAAAGTTATGAATAAACAAAATCGGGTGTGGGGCACTTCTATAGTTGTAGTCCTAGATAAACCCCTTAAAAAGAGAGAATAGTCATTCATATTCTGGAATCCCCTTAAACATAGGTCTCCTCGAACAAGGCTGGCTTCAGGTTAAATAACACCTACACAGATCATTGTAAATTCCTATTGAACAGACCACGAGTAAATACATATTTTACGATTGACAATGTTTTTACGTAAGAAAAAAATAATCAACAACTGTTGCCTTAAAAATTAAAAAATGCATACATCTTCAGGTTCACAAAGAACAAATATACCAAAAAAGTAAATAAAAAAAAAAGTATTGCATCGCCCGCAGAGGGACTTGAACCCGCGACCCTCAGATCACTTCAATGCAATTAAGATATCCGTAAAAGTCTGATGCTCTACCGACTGAGCTATGCGGGCGGCTCTGACAGCAGCCTCCTAAATAAGGTATACTAATAATAGATTTCACAAACTTGAATGTTTTTTCCGGAAAGATGTATTTACATTTTTTTTAATATAATAATAATATTGATAAAAATCGAAATATGTTTGATGTGTGATTTTCAAAACAATGGAATTTAATTACCAAAATCTCTAATTTTCTTACATTTAAAAGATCGTTCGACCACGTGCTGATCGCGGAAAGCTTTAAAGACAGTACTAGTTTTTTTTTGTTTTTTTTTTCCTTCCCCATTCTTGTTTACACACACACACAATCCGCATCTACGTGGTCGATCGATCGAATAGATATAGTAGCCAAATATCCCCACAAATCACACCCCCAAAAGACAAAAAAAAAAGGAACACACTAAATAACGTAATCCTAGAGACGTTAGAACAAATAAAGAGGGAGAAGCCACGGCTGGAATGCCTACGATCACAAGCTTGCTTCTCCAGTAATTCCTCTTGCATAAAACAACAGCAACGACATGATCGAAACGCCATTCCATTACGCATTACGTTTTGTCTAATTCCTAATTTATCATTAAAAAAAAACATGTTTATATAACGAAGTCCACCATATATTTTTTCACGTACGTACTTTATTGGATAAACTACATTTATACATAAACATGAACCGGGCGACAGATTTCCCATAAACAAACGAGAGAACTCGTAGAGATTAGATGGTCGGTCGACGTATTCGAAATAGCAGCCAAATCTACCTCAATTCATCATGTTAGAGAAAAGAATGAAACACTGGGTAATATATAGTCCTTGATTTATAAAAAATAAAATGAATAGTCATAGTTAATTACAAGGGAAAGACATCCTTTTGTACCCCTCCCCCATAAGATTTTTTTTTTAATATTGATTTCCTACCATATTTTAAACTAATAATGATGAGAAAGCCATAAAAATTAAGAATTTCTATTAAAAAAATTCACTTCGTATATTCGGTGACCAGTAATAAAGTCACAGGAAAAAAAAGTCACAATTAATTTATGGGATCCGAACAAAATCCTCCTCGGACAACCCCCCACCCCACCGTGAATTTTTTTTTTTTTTTTACTTGGATTCGTATATTCAGGTACCAATTTGCCTAACGTTAAGGCCTAAATTGCTTAACTCTATAACATTTGCCTACCCATGGGACATGAATATACTTAATAGAGAAATGAAGTTTTTCTTAATAGAAATTCTTAATTTTTATGACTTCCTCATCATTATTATTATAAGACATGGTAGGAAGTCAATTTTCCACCATGTCTAATATGTTTTTTTTTTAAATTTTATGGTGGAGTACAAAAGGAAGTCTTTCCGAGCCACATTCGATGAAGTTCAGATGTTTGAGAGCGGCAAAACATGAACAAAATTTATACACATGGTTTTGTTACATACACATTTTGTCACAAAAATTCTATATAAATATTAAGAAATGCATGTATGCAATAATATTTATTGATGTATGCAATTTTTTGAACTGTATTGGTTTCAGTAATCACACAATACACATATACCAAACGTTTTCAAAATCTTGACTGATGATTGTTTTAACTATATTGAGCTACGATAATGAACTATGGGAACTTTTAAGAAATATGTGCGAAAACTGAAAGAGTAAGATCAGAAACAATCTAATTCTTCCCCTGGAGTGCCAAGTTGAGAATTTGTAGATGATTCATTATATCAGTGAGGAACATCAGATCTTGCATCCATTCATCATTCTCCAGTTGAGGATAGGATCTTTTTTTTTTAAGAAAAGTAATAGGCTCCAACATTTTAGCAAACCTACTCAAGACATTCTTTTCTACTCTCCGCACAAGGCCCGAAACTTTTGGGGAGGGGTTCAGTCGATTAAATCGACCCTAGTACACAACTGGTACTTGATTTATCGACCCCGAAAGGATGAAAGGCAAAGTCGACCTCGGCGGAATTTGAACTCAGAACGTAAAGACAGACTACTCAAGACATTGCTGGCCGACAGCCACCTGACGGTAGAACGAGACATCACTGGGTTTATCTTCAAGCTCCAGTGCTTCAATAACAGCGTTTGAAATTGACAATTTCAAGGATAGATTTCATAACATCTTCACACTTGAAGTATCTGGCTGCCACGACGAATAATGCAATGAACAAGGAGAAATTCTGGAAAGCTGGGATCATCTTTTTCATAAGTGCAATTAATACTACATTTTCCCCCACCATTGCAGGTGCTCCACCTGTTGCAACACTGACGAGTTTATTCAGTGGAACATCAGCATGTGTTAAGGTTCTGTCAAGCGCATTTTTAATGTCAACACTACTAGCTGTTTCTTTTAATGCAACTAAATCCAACATCTCTTCTTTCACAGTTACATCAGAGGAAACATAACGAATAAATACTGCCAGTTGTGGGTTGTCTTGTATAAGCCGAATGCAAGAGAATTTTTAAAATCCTTTTGCCTTTTGCCTGCAACCTTAGCACTGATCTGAGAGATGCGCTTCTCTGTAGGTTGGCGTGAAACTGGTGTTTGTGCTATTAGTTGCTGAAGTCTTGTGTTATTTGGATCGAACATTGCAACAACTTCAGCTATATTCTTAAATTCGCCATCGGAGTATGGGCGTTTAGTACGAGCAATATTCCATGACATAACAAAACTGGCTTCAGTCGTTGTATCAACTTCCTTACTGGACGTTGTTGACAGTGTTCGCCGGCTATTTAGTGAGGATTTTAACAGTTAACTTGTTTTGCCTTAATTCTGTTTTAGATGGATAATCATACGAAAAGTTTTTTGTGATTTGTTTCATAGTGGCGTTTCAAGTTACTGGCTTTGTAATAACTGAGTGACACATGGCATGTATGGTACAAAGGTTTATCACCTTCCATGGTGAATGCAAAATCTTCCTCCCACTCTGGCTTAAAATTTCTGTTTTCATCTTCATATTTTCGTTTCTTACAATTCAAGGAGGCCATCTTCATTCATAAAATTTTCAGACACTTTTAAACAAAACTTGGGTACTTTTTGGTTATCTCACCCCCATCAAAAAAATTGAGTTTATGTAGCGACAAGAGACTGGATTAAAAGAATTAAATCCTTTTGATTCAATACGCCAACACATTGTTGACTTTTGGCCTCCTCTATAGGAATGGTAGGATTGTTATAAAAGTGTTATCAGATTCAATAAGATGTTTAACTTTTTCAGTTTCGTTTGGTCACCCCTGATATATACATACAAAGAACTTTTGTATTCTTTTAACTTATAATCATAAACCAAAAGAATGCTAAATTTTCTTCGGCGTACCTTCACAAGGGGATCCCCACCTGACTTTGTTTCTTCATAACTTTCAGAAAAGTGCATATCTTTTAATGAAATTTTCTCCAAATATCCCTCAGGCGGTGTGGGAGGTACGCTTTTTCTTCCAGTTTATGGAGACTTCATGACACACACATTTAAACTATATTTTGTTCTCTACACCACGCAATATCTTTATCAATCACAACGAAGATAGATATTATTTGCGTTGACAATCTTATTCATTCTTAATGCGTTCCAGCAGATTCGAAGAGGAATGTGTTAATCGCTGGTTGTGCTCATAACATATTCAATTTGTTAGTACAAGAGATTTGGGGACGACCAGGTTTTCGACACTCGTCAACCAGATATTTGATAAACTAGAAATTCCAGAGAAATCTCTGTTTGTTTCTTGAGATCACTAAGTGCAGTGATTAACCAAAACAAACTAACTGTTGATTTAGCACTGAACGTTCCTCTTATTTGGTCACTTCATAACAATTAAACTAACCCTTCTCAAAGCAGACGCTACTGTCTTAAGAAGAGAAAAGGTATAATTGCCTGAAAATAAATATAGGCTGAACATAGCTACAATGTTTCCAGTCTGATTACAGCCAGGTTGACACAAGGTTAAACAACTGCTAAGTCCTCTGTCTGTATGAGACCAGCCAACAAACTTACTGGCAGTAAAGGGCGGCGAGCTGGCACAATCGTTAGCACGCTGGGCGAAATGCTTAGCAATATTTCGTCTATCTTTACGTTCTGAGTTCAAATTCCGCCGAGGTCGACTTTGCCTTTCATCCTTTCAGGGTCGATAAATCAAGCACCAGTTGCGTACTGGGGTCGATCTAATCGATTGGTCCTCTCCCCAAAAATTTCAGGGCTTGTGCCTAGAGTAGAAAAGAAAATTACACATTATACTACCCCCCTCTCTCTCTTATATTATATATATACACTACAATAGTAAGTTACCACTACAACAGCTAAAACAGATATGACAATAGTTACACACACACACACACGGAATATTCAGTTATCAACCCAAAAAATCATAAATCATCACAATTTCGACGCCTTATTTCATATATAAATTGTTCATTCAGCACAATTCTGATCTTAAACTGAACACCCTTTTTTTTCTGATACAATCAACACAATATAATTCTCTAATATAACTGGTACAGGTAACGGAACTACAGGTAACATACAAGCACTTCAACACCACATTACCCCGCCATGGTATCATTTACCACAATATGTGTGTATGGAGGCGCAATAGCCTGGTGGTTAGGGCAGCGGACTCGCGATCATAGGGGCGCGGTTTCAATTCACAGACTGGGCGTTGTGACTGTTTATTGAGCGAAAATACCTAAAGTCCCACGAGGCTCCGGCAGGATGTGATGGCAAACCCTGCTGTACTTTTTCACCACAACTTTCTCTCACTCTTTCTTCCTGTTTCTGTTGCACCTGTATTTCAAAGGGCCACACTCTGTGTTACGCTGAATCTCCCCGAGATTCTGTGGAGTGCTCAGCCACTTGCACGTTAATTCCATGAGGAGGTTGTTCCGTTGATCGGATCAACTAGAACCCTCATCGTCGTAACCAACGGGGTGCCACGATGTATGTGTAGTAACACGACAGAGTAACGCCATTAGTAGAAGTTAGGAAGGTAAAGGAGGAGGATGAAATACTGTAACAGAATTGAATAACTAACTGAGTAAATTAAGAGAAGTTAAAAGAAGTTAAGAACAAAACAAGAAAAGGTGAAAAATATTTTGAAAATTTTTTTTCAAGAAATCTCAAAAATAGCTTAAAGAAAAAATTTTTTTAAAGTTTAATAAACTTCAAAAAAAATCGCTCAAAAAATTTGTTTTTCTACAATTCACAATATATCAAAAATTTGGTAAATTTTCAAATTAACACCCGCACGATTTTCACTAGAGTGTTAAAGGTTTTAGGGTCAGGGTTAGAGTTTTAGGGTTAGTGTTAGGGTTACGGTTAGGGACGGAATTCCCTAACCCTAACACCCTAGTGAAAATCGTGCGGGTGTTAATCTGAAACTTTACCAAAAACTTTAGACCACTCTTAATTTCACTTCTTGGGTAGACTATTGTGGCGGAGGTAAAAGACATGGAACGCACCCCATTTTCTACGGACCGACATGAAAACCTTCATTGAAAAATGAAAGAGCTGCAGAGGAACAGTGGGTTATCAAAAACATCAAACACAACCCAAAAGTATTTTATTCTTATGCAAATAAGCATAGAACCAGTCTCACCCATTGGACCATTGATTGATGATAACAGCATTCCCCAACATGATGCTAAAGAAATGGCAGAAATACTGCAGAAACAATATTGCTCTGTCTGTAGTGACCCCACTGATATTGACGTAAGGGAGGCGAACGAAGTTGATTCCCAACATAAAATCTCAGACTTCACTGCTTCAGACATCATAGCAGCAATAAATGAGGTCAAATACTATTCTGCCGTAGGCCCTGATAGATTCCCCGCAAGTCTCCTGAAAGAATGTAGACACCAACTTGCAGTTCCTCTGACCAACAAAATTGCCAAATTTTGGAATCCGTGGAAAACTTCTACACTGGATTAAGTATTTCCTGGCGAATAGAATACAAGAAGTTGTGTTCGATAAGTCCACTCAAGCCCAGCAAAAGTCACCAGTGGTGTCCCTCAGGGGACTGTCTTGGGCCCGCTCCTCTTTATAATTTATATAAATGACCTTTCCAGAGTCGTAAATCACTGCAAAGTGAAAATATTTGCTGATGACACTAAGATCCAGCAAATCTTCAATGAAGAAGAAGACCGAACCCAACTCCAGTCTGATCTATATGCGGTGAGTCAATGGTAAGACAAAAACAAAATGAAACTGAACGAGGGAAAATTTGAGCTGATGCATTTTGGAAGAAAGTCTATACTAAAACAGCCATACACTCTTCCTTCAGGGGAACCGCTCACAGCATCTAATAATATCAGAGACCTGGGTGTAATTGTTGACAACAATCTCACTTGGAGTGCCCACATCATCAATAAGGTCAATATAGCTCGTAAGATGAGCTCCTGGATCTTAAGAACCTTCCGGTCCAGAGAACAAGGTGTCATCATTCCGCTTTTCTCCTCCTTTGTACGGCTACACCTCGAATACTGCTGCCCCTTGTGGTATCCCCATACAAAACAAAACATTTCGAGGATTGAATCACCCCAGAGAGCACTCACCAAACGAATTGAAGGCATGACTGATCTTGATTACTGGGACCGCCTTAAAGCCTTGAAGCTCTACTCTCTCCAGCGCTGCCGTGAGCGGTACATCATTTGTACGATGTGGAGAATATACCGCCAGCATTGCCTAAACGACCTGGACATTAGTTTCAAGGTTCATCCAAGGCTGGGACCACGAGTCATACGTCCCCTGCCCAATTCAGGATCACAACATATAGGTACATAGCGGCATAATTTATTTTCCTCAACAGGCCCTGCCCTGTTTAACATTGTCCCGAAACAGATAAAAGAGGAAAAGGATCCTATCAGCTTTAAACGGAGTCTAGACAGCTTTCTTCAAAGAATATCAGACAAGCCACCCATACCTGGATACAACTCACTCAACAAGAACTCACTACTTGAATGGACCATAGACAAAACTTGACTGTAAAAAGGATTTAGATAATCCTATCAGGTGGTGCTATTAAGTTAGACATGGCCTGGACCAATCTTTGGTCGTAACATATCTAAGTCAGGTGTTGGTTTGATGGCCTAATAGGTAAAGGTGTTAGTAATTTAACCAATAACCTTGTATGAAGGTGGAGGTTTTAATCTCTATCTAGAAATATATTTTTGTATAAACGAAAAAAAAATAAATAAATAAAGACTTTCACCTTCTTCCCTCATCCTGACTAGGCTTGAACCCTGGGCAGGACAGTTCAGAATTTCCCCCTCACCCAGTTCATCTACATTCACCTTTACTTACTAGTCTACTTGGTCCATCCACTAATTACTGTCAAAAAAATAAGATACTTAAATCTATAATAGTGTCCAATCAATAATAAAAATAGATTTAAATATCTCATTTTTAATGTGTTTGTCAGGTGTTGGTTTGATGGCCTATTAGGTAAAGGTGTTAGTAATTTAACTAATAACCTTGTATGAAGGTGGAGGATTCAATCTCTATCTAGAAATATGTTGTGTTTTTTTTAATATTTTTGTATAAACGAAAAGAAAAAAAAGTAGAAAGACTCTCACCTTCTTCCCCCATCCTGACCAGGCTTGAACCCAGGACAGGACAGTTTTGAATGTCCCCCTCACCCAGCTCGCCTTTACCCACCAGTCTACTGGGTCTCTGCATGAATTGCTGTCAAAGATGAGATACTTAAATCTATAATTGTGCCCAATCAATAATAAAAATAGATTTAAATATTTCATTTTTGTGGCTTGAAATAAGAATTGCTTCTGTGGCTTTGTGGACATTGATGTTGGTAAAGTATAACTTAGTGTTTGGTATAGAGGTTTCAATCCCTTTTTTGAAGTTATAAAGCGTTATGTAATTTTATCTTTATTTGTCATTATACTGGGGCACCATGAATTTTTGTTGAATGAATTGACCCCTGTACTTCTTCTTTAATCCTGGTTCTTATTTCATCAGTCTCTTTTTCCAAACCGCTACATTATGGGGATGTAAACACACCAATGCCGGTTAACAAACTGGCTGTATATATCAATTTTTTTCCCCCCCCAGCTTAAGGCTGTTTTTATTTTTATTTTTTTATTTTTATCCAGATTAATGCTGTTTTTTGCGCTGGAACATAGAAATAATCGGATTGAATACCTGATCGCGTGGTTAAACCATTGGGAGTGAAAAACCTCTAGCCCTTGTTAGGGCATCCTTCTAGGAGAAGGCAACTCAGGCAACTGGGATAACTCCGACATAAAACCTGCGGCTCAGTGGTTACCGATGATGTTGAATTGTTCTTCTTTTCGGGTTATGGCTACTGTTGCTTAGTGAGTGGGATTGACTCAGTGCACAGCCTTTCCTCACTTTAAGGAAAAATCTTCTTGCACAGGCACTGCACGATAACAACATGTTAAGCTTTGTGCAATGGCCATACTCGATAACGAGGGGGCAGCCATCATATATATATATATATATACAATTGCAGCGTGGAAGGTGTTTATAAGCCATTTAAGAAACACACAAAAACCGTTAGATTCACTTCAACATTTAAATTTAATTTATCAAAATATTTTCGGCGCTTTGAGACCACGATCTGTTCACTGACAAAATTCCGTGCTATGTTGAAGTGAATCTAACGGTTTTTGTGTGTTTCTTAAATGGTTTATAAACACCTTCCATGCTGCAATTGTTTTCGTTCCAGCACACGATCTCAGATTTCTGATCAGGTCACTTGCTATGCAAGTACATCCCCGTATATAAATATATGGCATACCTACACTTTGTTGCCTCATAGCTTTCAGAAAAATACATATTCTAAATGAAATTTTTTTATATGTGTGCTTCAGATAGTGTAAATTACCATTAAATGGAAATCCGTGTTGAAAAACATTTTTCCGAATATGGGTGAGGAATTTCGGAAAATTAACACGTGTCAGCTTTGTTTCCTCATAACTTTCAGAAAAACGGATAAATTTTTAATGGATTGTTTACAAATACTTCTCAATGTATATGTGTGTGTGTATATATATATATATATATATATATATATATATATATATATAAACATAAAGAGGTAAGGTAGAAACAGAAGATACCCAGTTCACCTATTACCATGGTGAAACGAAGCACCTAAGTATATATGTCTATGTGTGTGTATGTATGTATGTAGGTAGGTAGATAGATAGATGAGTGGATGGATGCATACATACATACATACAGTATACTAACAACTAAGCGTTACTTTAACGTACCGTAAGCTTGGTACTAAATACAAGCCATCCTGGCATCCTTAGACTTAGCTTTGAATACCTTACTCTAAGTGTCGGCACATAGCTTTTAAACTTGCTATTCTGGAATAACAGGTAGGTTAACAGAGAAAGTTGTCTTTGCATGTGACAGTTGCAACAAAAAGTCTCTCGCTCTTTCTTTCTTTCTCTCATATATATATATATATATATGTATATATATATATATATATATATATATGGCGACCTTTTTTTCTTTTTCTTTGTAGTTTGCTGCTTACCAGCATGCCAGCTCCTAACCCAACACTTTTTACGGAAACTGCCGAATTGATGTAAATAAAGGCACGAGGTCCTTTGACAGAAAAAGGACTCGTATCGAAAGATGATCATATATACACACTATATATATAGTGTATATATTTATATATATATATATATATATATATATATATATATATAGTGTATATATATATATATATATATATATATATATATATATACATATATATATATAGTGTGTGTGTATGTATACATAGTATATATATATATATATATATATATATATATATATAGTGTATATATATGTATATATTGTTTGTTTTTATGTTGACTTATAATAAAAATATTTTTTATATTAATCTGATGAGTTACTCTATATTCTTGCGGAGAATAAATTTATTATTTTTATACAAGCTATATCTATATAACCGTCCAAAACGTTTGGTGCACTCACCGATATGTTTAGACAGTAAAAGGTTTGGTTTTCTACATTGTAACATGCATCATTAAAATCCCGCAAAACCAAAAATCGCCGTAAGAACCTTACATCACTATATATTACACCACAATAATTTCAGGCTACCACTTGAAACATTCCATCTGTCTATCCCACATAAGTATTTATAACGGAACAGAGTCAAATGTCAAATAAGTACTTGCATGCGTGGAGTGTATGTATATCAAATGATTGAGACAACATACCTTTTCCTCAACACTTGTAGGCAGGACTATAATAGCGAAGATACAAATCAATTGGAAAATTGCTCCCACAAATAATCCAGCTTCTAAAAGTCGATCCATAATGGTCGGTTGTTCAATCACAACGGTCATGGTAGTAAATATTTTGATAACTGCAGCAAGACGACGATTGTTGTGTTAAATGTTATTGCTATTACATATGTCTGTTAGACAATGCTGTGTGTTACGGTTATCTCCCATTACTCTTCGCTTTTCTTGCCGACACATTTTCCAAGTTGTCATGGTAGCAGTAATAAAAGGTCACCTCCTTTATTTCAAATCACTCGTTAGAGTTATCTCTTTTACTTGTTTCAGTCATTTGACTGCGGCCATGCTGGAGCATCGCCTTTAGTCGAGCAAATCGACCCCAGGACTTATTCTTTGTAAATCTAGTACTTAGTCTATTGGTCTCTTTTGCCAGACTGCTAAGTTACGGGGACGTAAACACACCAGCATCGGTTGTCAAGCGATGTTGGGGAGACAAACACAGACACACACACATATATATATACATATATACGACGGGCTTCTTTCAGTTTCCGTCTACCAAATCCACTCACAAGGCTTTGGTCGGCCCGAGGCTATAGTAGAAGACACTTGCCCAAGGTGCCACGCAGTGGGACTGAACCCGGAACCATGTGGCTGGTATGCAAGCTACTGACCACACGGCCACTCCTACGCCTCTACAGATTTTCTATAGAAATTATAGCCAGCACTGATATCTGTTTTAAGACATTTCATATCCAAGGCGTTAGATGTAAACAAACAATGCGATCGAAAACGTAAAAAGGATAATGAGCGTATATGCCATATTTGGGGTTAGGAGAGTATTGTAGTTCGCTTGAAGCATTGTGTATTGTTTGTAAAGAATAAAAGTTTAGAATGGTACAGCAATGCACTATAAAACAAAAAATGGACTATATACCTATTGTAATTTGGTTATCTATAGTCCGATGATATTTCGGAATTACAATTCCTTCTTCAGATCTTCGTCAGCCCTTAATCGCCCATGAATACATTGCTTAAATCAGGGGTTTTCAAACTTTTTGACTTGCGGACCCCTTTATATTTCAGGCTTTACCTTAGGGACCCCCTTATAAACGCTTATGAAATTTATACATAAATATTTGCTTAAAATAACATATATTTTTGTATTTATTTATTTAACAGTATTTAACAAATAGGTTTATTGTCAATTAAAAAATTTCGATTAAAAAACATATATAAAATCAAATTGCCCATAAAAAGTATTTGCTGTCTACGGACCCCCTGTCTTGTCCTTGCGGACCACAGTTTGAAAACCCCTGGCTTAAATAACCATTAAATACAGCGGTGTAACGTTATTGGATATACCAATTTTGCATATTAAACACATTCCTGGAAGCTGGTATGTAAGCATTAATGACTTGTAGAGATGCGGTATTTCATAATGCAACCATAATATACTCAAAAGCAAAGCTCCGCAACCGGTATGCCGCGTCACCAGACGATGCTAGGTGTGCTGCAGTGTACCCTGAATATAATTTTTTCCCCCTATACTTTTAGTTATATTTTTAGTTTATATTTTTAGTTCAGGTGTGCCGCCGAATTTTGAAAAGCATATAAGTGTACCGCAAGTGAAAGAATGTTGCGGAGCACTGCTCTAAAGTATATTAAACGTTTTTATAAGCCAATACCGTGTTCTACTGTGTTAGCAATGCGCTTTACATCACTTGCTAGGGTTGTCCCCACAGATACTCTTTCATCTTCGATCTCATTGTTTGTTTACAGCTGACGTTTCGGATACGAAACGTCGTAACACAAGTCAGTGCTGGTTATAATTCTATAGAATATATGGAAGAAAGGGAGGGAGCAATATCTGGAAGAAGGGGGACGCAAGAGTAAAAGGGATTGTGGGGAGGCATACTCTCGAGATACAAGGATGTGAATATAAATGGAATAGTAGAGGATATCCCAGGGTGCATGAGTAGGGAATTCACGAAAGTGGGGAAAGAGGAGTGAGACACGGGAATATGGAGGCAGGTGACAGGATAGAAATGACATAGTTGGTAGAGGGGATGGACAGGATTGGGATGCAAGGTATTGATACTGATTCTGTCATTATTAATTATTTCTTAATAAGCCCACTGGACAGACACTGATATTCTATACATCATTGATGGGAAATTTAACTGTTATGTCACTTCTGGGTGTCTGTGACTGAGGAGCCCAAAACAGCGAAATCACGGGATCTGGCAGTTTCAGTGGCTGTAGCCGATGGCTCTCATCTGTCATTGATATAAATACGAGTATCTTTATGCGCCATGAGTCCATAACAGAGATCCTCTTAAGGTAAATAACGCAATATTCTGTTTTCTGATACAACATCCACTTTAAATGAGTCATAAATATCATCTGGCATTAATACTGCTACTGTCACTATTAATTATATATATGTACCAGCAGCTAAGCCTGGTTTTACCAAGTCAGTTTGGATGATATGGCTGTAAAACCTGTTCTGTGTGAGCATTCGACTTGTATGGGCATGTTTACGTTAAAAAATAATTTTAGAATGACTTTTTTAGTGTTTTTTCATGGCAGTGAAACATGGGCCATGACTGCTGATGACATGCATAGGCTCAAAAGAAATAAAGCTAGCATGATCCGCTGGATGTGTATTATCAGTGTGCACACACGACGTAGTGTAAGTACCCTGAGAGAAATGCTGGACATAAGAAGCATCGGATGTGGAATGCAAGAGACATTTGCGCTGGTATGGTCATGTACTACGGATGGATGAGGAGAGCTGTGTGAAGAAGTGAAGTTGAAGGAATCCAGGGTAGACATGGGATAGGGTAATAAAGCATGACCTTCGAACATTGGGCCTCACATAGGCAATGATGAAAGACCGAGACCTCTGAAGATATGCTGTGACTGTGAAGACCCGGCAAATAAAGTGAGTTCACAGCTGTAACCTACACCAGTGTCACATAACCAGCCCCAGCCCACCCAAAAGTACCTTGGATCATAGGGCGACATGCCATGCTTGAGGAGACCTATTGAGTCAAGTACATCAACATCAAAAGGCAATTGTAGTTGCGATCCCCATGCCGGTGGCACATAAAAAACACCTTCTGAACATGGCCGATGCCAGCGCTGCCTTGACTGGCTTCTATGCCAGTGGCACGTTAAAAGCACCAACCAATTGTGGTCATTGCCAGCCTCCTCTGGCCCATGTGCTGGTGGCACATAAAAAGCACCCACTACACTCTTGGAGTGGTTGGCATTAGAAAGGGCATCCAGCTGTAGAAACACTGTCAGATCAGACTGGAGCCTGGTGCAGCCTCCTGGCTTCCCAGACCCCAGTCGAACCGTCCAACCCATACCGGTATGGAAAATGGACGTTAAATGATGATGATGATGATGAATATATATATATATATACTATACAGATATAGGGCAGGGAATCGTCAATTAGTAATAAAATTAATAATTAACAATTTTGCCAAGTAGTTCAGTATGAAAAAACCTTTATCGGTAAAACCGATTTTTTTATACGGGACTATTTGTGACGCACATAGAATAGATTCTTTGGAGTGAAATGTTTTGAACTCACTAGCCGATAAATTTGTAAGTGGTCTTGATGTCGCATGGTCAAAATTCACATGAGTTTATTAGACACTTTCAAATTTATTAGAATATTGAGGCTGAAGAGCGGAATAGGGTAACTTCATACCCTTAACCGTGAAACGTCGTACCCAATTAACTAAAGGCAGGTTTGTTTTTGCTTTTCTCTTCTGTTTTTTTGTTCTGTGTGTGCCATAAATATCGCCATCCGTTAGAGAAAAAATTTGTAGTTTGGAATTAGTAGTTCTTTGACTGCTATTTCTAAATTCTCAGTATGTTGGAGAAGCAACTCATGCTAATCCCTGTATATTTATGATTATATATATATATATATATATACATACATAGTAATAATAACAATAATCTTTGGGTGGAATTTATAAACATATAATGCATCGTTATGTGTGTTTCCATGAATCACATGTCTCTTAAGATCACAGTCTGTATTCCTGGCATGATTACAATGTACTCCTTAGTATCCATGTGCATTGGGTGCATCATCTTCATGGAATCATTTCTTCAAGTGATATAACATTAATGGATGTTTACCAGAAGGGTGTTAATCCCTTTTGATCAGTGTGAAGGTTGGTTGAGTTATGCAGGTGTTTCTGTGTGTTTGGTGGGAAAGAGGGGAAGGGGATGGAAAGAGAGGAAGGAATGGTAGTTATATGGGGAAGGAGGTGTGTGTGTGTGGTGATGTTCAACTTCTTTTGCTATTCAGTCTGCAGATGCCAATGATGGGTAACACATTCCTTTGTCCGATCTCATTTAAGGCATGACTATCTTCAATGAATTCCGCTTCCTTCAGACTTCAGACAGGTGGATCCTGCTAATTACATTGTTTCTGAAGAAGGGAGGAATGGTCATTGTGGAATGTCTTTGGTCGTAGGTCTACTCAATCAGGGCAGACCTGGGGCTGAACAAAAACAGCAAAATCGATCGAAGGAAGTAATGTGAGAAGGGACTGAATACAGAAACTATCAAAACATAGTCTTTTAGAACGGAGATTATCCCCAATTATTTAAATAAAGCTAATCATAGAGAAAGGACAAATAATAGAAATAACACAGAACAATTACACTGTGAACACAATTTTTGTCCTTGGGTAGCAACTGTTATTTACTATTTGCTTACCCCTAGAAAGAATGGAAAATACCTAATATTTCCTTCAAACTTTGCTTTTATACAAAAACCAAACAATCCCTCTCAACACATGGTTATGATGCTCCCCCACTTCTGCTCCTGATCAGAGATGTACATAGTGTCAGCCACTAAGGGACATGCTCAAGTTGTTAAAGCCAAGCAACTGACAAGTAGTTCTGTGGTGTTGAACAACATATTTGCTATAATGATATTTCTGCTTCAGCAACTCAGCTCTGAATCTGTCTGAACGTAATGGAAAATAGGTCAGTTTCAAAGCATTGATGTCCAGGTCACAAAAGCAAAGTTTGAAGGGAATAGCAGTCAATTCCTTCGATTTCTAGATAGAAGCAAATAGGAAATAACACTGACCAAAGACAAAAACAAATTTAATTTTGTTACACAGTGTTATAGGTCCATGCCTGTGATACCTGCTTAATTCAATATTTCCACTTAGTCTTTGCGAGCCTTTAGCAGACAAAACTGACAATGTTGCAAGTATCAGAGCAGACCCCACTGTCTTCCAAGTTTCTACTTTATACCAACATTTTCTTTTTGCAGGTGTCCAGGTAGGGTTTTAGATCCATAAGTATCAGAGCAGACCCCACTGTCTTCCAGGTTTCTACTTTATACCAACATTTTCTTTTTGCAGGTGTCCAGGTAGGGTTTTAGATCCATCAATGACACCAGTCTGGGAGGACTTGTTGTAAAGGCTGTGAACACTGCCATTCCTCCTTTCATAAACTTATACCACCACCACCACCACCACCACCACCACCACCACCACCACTCAGTTTTGGCATGGTTTCTACTGAGGGATACCCTTCCTAACACTGACTACTTTACAGAGTGGACTGGATGAACTTTGTCATGGAACCGACTCTAAAGAAGTTGTCATGTCTTTTTGCAAGACTAGTGAATCTTATTATTCACATGTTGCATATGCACCTCTCCCTCCCATGCACATTTATGGAAGATTTGAGAAAGAAGCCCATCATATATGTGTGTTTGTCCCTCAGTGGTGCTTGGCAACTGGTGATGGCTTGTTTACATCCTCATAACTTAGCAGTTTGGCAAAAGAGACCAATTGAATAAGTACCAGGCTTAAGAATAAGTACTGGGGCTGATTTGTTTGACTAAAAATTCTTCAAGGTGGTGCATCCCAGCACAGTTGCAGTCTAATGACTGAAAGAGGTAAAAGATAAAAGATCCAAAATTTCTTCTCCTTTTTGTTGGGTGGGGTCAGATTAATATTTTTTTAAAATAACATCGCAGGTTATGGTAATGTAAAAATATAAAGTATTCTTTTGTTTTATGATCACGACATCATTTTTCAGTCTTAGACATTACTACTCTATCCAGAGCCAGCACAAAGTAGTGTGGGGCCCAAGTAGAGAATTTACAGTGGGGCCCTCTACTTTACAAAAGCTGAAGATTGATGTTTTATGCTTCTTGTAATACGTCAATCTCAGCCAAAAAGCGTTGAGTGTTTGAGACTCCACCATTAACCACAATGATATACTAAAAATTTATCATAACATACTCCACTTGAGTGTGTGCATGGGGCCCTCTTTTGGCGCAGGGCCTACTTTGAAGAAGCCTAGTTTGAACAAAACTACTTGGCTTAAACCAGCCCTGCTTTATTTTGCCATTTTCTGCATTATAAACAAGAATATTAATAGACCATTGAATTAAAACAATTTCTTTCACTTTATTCCATAACAAACGTGTTACATTAGAATTATTTTTTGTTTCTGATGTAACTAATTGGTGATCGGATACTTAATAATCTGATAACACTGTGCATTATCAGTTACCTCAGATTCAATGTGTGAACTAAGAACATTTTTTTTTAATGGACAGTAAAACCCTATACATTGAGCTGATGCGCAACTTTTTCGTATTAGAAATTTCCGTTTCAGAAACATTTTGAAAATTTTCAAACAAAAAAAAAAGTGGCGATCTTTCGGAGAAAGTATATCAAATCTGAAAGTATTTGTTCGGTAATTTCCAGAAAATGTTTTTATTTCTTTATTTTTTTCAGTTGAATCGCTTCTTTTTGTATTTTCTGGCTATGTATGTGTTTATGTATTTATGTATGTATGTGTTTATGTGTGTGTGTGTGTATGTACGTTTGAGTATGTAAATATATGTATATATAAGTTTATGTGCATGTACGTATATATGTGTTATGCGTGCGCATGTATATTTGAATAAGTGTTATACGTGCGTGAATGTATATTTGTGTATGTGTTATACATACACAAAAATACTTGCGCATATAAACACATACAAACTTACACAATACACAAACATAAACAATGCAACTGAAAGAAATATTAAAGAATAAAATTTTGTTAGGAAATTGTTGAACGAATACTTTCAGTTTAATATACTTTCTCCGAAAGATCGCAAAAAAAAGTTAAGAATTGAAAGCTGAAAAGTTTTTTCGTAAAACATCTAAATTACGGCAAAGAAATTACGGGATGCAAATCCTGGTGGGAAGGATTCCCCCGTATATACAACTGAAAAACTTAGGATTTTTGGTATCCCAGATAATTTTAGACTCTATTTTATCGACATTTCAAATAATCGATTTATGAATCAATCAATAAATAAATTTTTAAAAATATTGTTTGACAGGTTTGTTTGTATTTACGACACTGTTCCCAATAACGGCTTTAATCAGCCAATAAAAGAACCGCGTCATTTTTGAACTTAGTTGTGGAGTCTTGAATTTTGTATACAGCATATACATAGGTGTATAGATATAAAAACTTTATATACACAGCTTAACAGGGCTGTATTCTTATATATTTCTATCTCTATACGTATGTATTAAATATCTGTGTATTTATAAATACAGTCTGTAGGATACTTTAAGTAATTAGGCGTCTACTATTTATATTTCTAAACGATGGATTGGTCAGATCTAGAATATGGAGGTAAGAAAACATTCATATATTTCTGTTGCAAGTTATTAATATACTAACACAAAACAAGACACTATATAAGAAAGCCGTACAGGCATTCCTAATATATATATATAGATAGATAAGGATAATTTTCGTGAAGCATTGTGGATGTATAACTTAAGCGAGCTAGTGTGTGTCTCAATAGCCATTAGAGATTTCCTAGCGCTGCCAACTTTTCAACCCAGGGTGGTGAATTGTTTTGTTTTTTCTTTTTTTTTCTCTCTATTTTTTCAATTGTTCTGTATTTAAAACTCACAATGTTTAAAATTATTTGAATACGCTACTTAAGACTTCCTTTTGTATCCCCTCCCCCATAATTGTTTTTTTAATTATTAGACATAGTGGAAAATTTATTTTCTGCCATGTCTTACTATAATGATGAGAAAGTCAAAAATTGAGAATTTCTATTAAAAAAAAACTTCATTTCTGTATTATGTATATTCATGTCCCAATTTGCCTAACGTTAAGGCCTAAATTGTAACTCTGAAATTTGCCTTCTGAAACTTATGACCTTCCAAAGTCGGGGCGGGGGGTACAACTCTAGTTATGCCGTTATTTTAAAAGAATTTCTTGAAAAATATTTTTTCATAAGATTATCAGTTTGCGTGGGAAAAATATTATGTCAATTGAATTTATTTCGCAAAAGGAGTCACTCGTTGAGAGTGAAAAGATTTTCAGCGGTTGCCGAAGTGGCAACCGAAAATATCGAAATTGACATAAACAAGCTCGGTGAGCTGTTTAAAAGAATGAAACAGGAGGGTGGTGATGTATGGCATAACTACAGGGTTTTACCCCCCAGACTTTGGGAGGTCATATGCCTGTATGGCATAACTACAGGGTTTTACCCCCCCCCCCAGACTTTGGGAGGTCATAACTTTCAGAAAAATGAATATTTTTTAATGAAATTTTCTATGCATATAGTATTTACTATGTAGAATCCGAATATACAAAACTTTCCGGTGAAAGTGTTTTGGAATGGGGGTGGGGGACAATTTTCGGAAATTCCAACGGAGTCCACTTAAATTCTTCTTAACTTCCAGGAAAATTAATATTTTTTCGTGAAATTTTCTACAAATATACCTTGATGTATGTACATTTCGAGCATGTAGGAATTTTGAAGGAAACAACTGCAGGTTATTTTTGAGAAGCGTTCCCCACTCGGTGGTGTTTTGGAGCAAGTCGTCCATATTTGTTTCATTTTTCTCTATGTGCGTATGTGCATCCGTAGATTTCTAGACAGTAAAGAGAAGCCGTCATAAGAAAACTTTCGTTAAAAATAACATGCACACGATTTTTTTTTTCTCAATAGAAGTAAATTCCAAAGTAAACGTTTCTAGTAGAGAAGTAGAAGAGAACAGGAGCAAAAATAGGAATATACACGCACGGTTAAATATAGAAACTATCACAGTGTCGCTTCCCGAAGAATTTTAAAATGTTAGCTTTCCGAAACTTTTTTTTCAATCGTGCAAAAACACGAAGATTAAGAATAAACAGAAAAAGTACACAAATATATTTTACACACCTGTCGTATACGTCGGTTTTGTTTTTTACACTTAAAGTGTAAAAAACAAAACCGACGTATACGACAGGTGTGTAAAATATATTTGTGTACTTTTTCTGTTTATTCTTAATCTTCGTGTTTTTGCACGATTGAAAAAAAAGTTTCGGAAAGCTAACATTTTAAAATTCTTCGGGAAGCGACACTGTGATAGTTTCTATATTTAACCGTGCGTGTATATTCCTATTTTTGCTCCTGTTCTCTTCTACTTCTCTACTAGAAACGTTTACTTTGGAATTTACTTCTATTGAGAAAAAAAAAATCGTGTGCATGTTATTTTTAACGAAAGTTTTCTTATGACGGCTTCTCTTTACTGTCTAGAAATCTACGGATGCACATACGCACATAGAGAAAAATGAAACAAATATGGACGACTTGCTCCAAAACACCACCGAGTGGGGAACGCTTCTCAAAAATAACCTGCAGTTGTTTCCTTCAAAATTCCTACATGCTCGAAATGTACATACATCAAGGTATATTTGTAGAAAATTTCACGAAAAAATATTAATTTTCCTGGAAGTTAAGAAGAATTTAAGTGGACTCCGTTGGAATTTCCGAAAATTGTCCCCCACCTCCATTCCAAAACACTTTCACCGGAAAGTTTTGTATATTCGGATTCTACATAGTAAATACTATATGCATAGAAAATTTCATTAAAAAATATTCATTTTTCTGAAAGTTATGACCTCCCAAAGTCTGGGGGGGGGGGGGGTAAAACCCTGTAGTTATGCAAAAATATCACCCTCAGCTTCGGTTATTAATACGGAGAAACGGACCGTGATATTTAAAACCTTTTGTCCAAAAGACAAAAGGTTTAAACATTTTGAAAAAGATACCATCGAAAAATGCCTGTCCCCGATTTGGAGAGACATAGTTTATATCGCTAGGGGACGGGCATATGGAGTAGTAGAGGTTCGTTTCTCAGGGGAAGAAGTGGCCCGAGGGCACTCGGTGTGTCCCCTAAAAACGAAAGAGGTGATACTTCTTCCGACCTACATGGGTTGCAGAACATCAAGAGTAAAAATATCAGAAGTACCACCAGAAGTCGATTACAAGTTTCATGCTCTTCCCCGCAATATTGGCTCGGAAGAAGCATCAACATCCTTATTCAGGGGACACAAGAAGACCTTCAAGATCTTCCCGAAAGGGTGCTCGTGGGCGAGAATGTGGCCCTGAAGGTACAGGTCGAGGGCAGAAAGCCCACCTGTTATGCCTGCGGCAAAAAGGGCCGCATTCAAGTGGATTGTCCTGAGGTAAAGAAAAGAAGAGAAGCAGCACAGACACCAGGCCCTTCAGAAAACCCCCCAAAAAACCCCATCCTCACAAATTCATTGACCCCGACACTAACAAAAGATCCCACTCCCTCTGTTTCGGTGCCTACCCCACAACAAACTGGAAAAATTACCCAGTCCCCACATACACAAACCTGCACACTACCAAAACCCCCTACCCCTGTGATAATTGCGGCGCCACCTGAACTCAATATAACTCCCCCAGAAAACGATATGGCGACATTAGAGAGGGAGTTTAGAACTGTGGAAAAAAATAGGAAAAAAAGAACACATGAACTGTCCACGTCCACATCTCCTACAAAAAATAAAAACAACACAGACAAGACACCACAGACACCCAAAAATCCCGCCCGGTTGACCCCCCCCCCCCCCCAAAAGGAAAAAAAATTATGATGATGACATGAAAAGCGAACTTGTGTTGATCGAGTTTGATACGAGAGACTCCTATATCAGGGGCGTAGCGTTGCCACACCACACTACAAGACTTTATAAACAACTGGAGGGACATAAGCAAAGATGTGCCTGGATTGGTGAAGAAACATTCAGGCAGCTGAAGGCTTGGCACCCGGAATCAATCAGGAAATTGGACAAGTTGCCAAAATACTTAGAGAAGGAGGAAAGGGGAGGGGCTGACGAGCGCATGGCGAGATCGGCGCCAACCTCTCCAGTAAAACATAAGTAGAACCTTTTCTTCTTTCAAATGGCCTCTCTTAACATTGGATGTTTAAATGTGCGTGGTCTGTGTTCAAAGTGGAAGCAGGCATGTTTCCTCGACGACCTCAGATCGCACGATATACATGTGATGGTTGCTACAGAGATTAAGCTGGACAGTCTACGGACCTTCTCGCCTCTCCTGAATGGCTATGAGAAAATCATGTCTCCTGGCCAGACCGGGGGATGAGGGGGTGTAGTGGTACTGATCCACAATGGCTTGGCTATGCAGACAAGTACAGTCTATGTGGACCCTGAAGGTGGGCTGGTCGTCCTTGATGTGACATACATCAGTAAGGCCTTCAGGCTGATCGGACTCTATGCACCATGCGCTAGAGGTTTCCAAACTGACTTTTATCGGCGACTAGAGGGCTTTCTCGTGACGTCGAAGACATTAGTAGTGTTAGGGGACTTCAATGCTATTGTTGACGCTCGCATCGATAGCGTCGGCTCGATTGATAGAAAAGTGAACTCACGCCTCGTCGATCTGCTTAAGCGATTTCAGCTGTCAGATCGTTACAGGCTTGAACATCCGAACGTGCCAGAGTGGACCTGGATGAGTGGCGACGGAAGGTTCAAGTCTTATCTAGATAGGATAGTAATAAGAATTATAGATAAGCCTAATTTTACTTGTCCACAACGGTTAAGTGTAGGTTGGATGTAGATAGTACAACTAGTAGAGGACCCGGTTACTAGAAGCTGAACAAGACTATTTTGACTTGTGAGGCATACCTTAGTCGGATTAAGGAGTTAGTACAGAGAGCGTTAACCGGTACCGTGGTTAATAACCGGTGGTGGTTCGCCCTCAAAAGAGCCATTCGTTTCGAGTCTATTAGGTTTAGCAAACAGCTAAGACTAGATAGGACTAGAGTAGAAGGGCAGCTAGTTAAGAACTTAGAAGAGGCGCTGAGGTTGGGCTCTGCATCCCACATTCTGGCAGCGAGAACGGCATTGGACCGTCGCCACAAAGCCAAACATGAGGGGTGTAGAGTCCAGGCTAAAGTGAGAGCATTGGGCCGTGAGGGAATTAACATTGCCAGATGGGCCTGCACGGTAGAAACCCAGCGTGGCAACGACGCCACAATAAGGTCTCTTGTTATCGAAAAAGGACGCACGGTCAAGGAACGGGATGAGATGTGCAAGTCGCTTCAAGAGCACTTTGCCGAGTTGTTCGGGAAGGGTGGGACGCTTGATCATGGTGAGGCCCTCAGGGACTTCCTGTCTGGCGGCGCGCGTCTCTCGGCAAGGAAGGCTGAGTGCTGTGAAGGGCCAATCACAGCCGAGGAGGTGATCGAGGTGCTGGGCGAATGCCCCGGGGACAAGTCGCCGAGTCTCGATGGTCTGCCCTATGAATTTTATAAAAGTATGCCAGACTTGTTCGGGCACCTACTGTTCAGCGTTTACGCCAACTGGCAGCAGAATAGGAGAATTCCCAAGTCTGCGAGCTGGGGGGCAGTGACGTTGATCAGAAAGGACCCGAGCAAGGGGAACGAGATAGGGAACTTTAGGCCCATAACTCTGTTAAACACAGAGTTAAAGATTTTGGCCAAGGTGCTAACGAAAAGGTTGACGCGGGTCGTGGGCAAACTTGTTTGGGAAGCACAAACTTGTGCTATCCCGGGCAGGTCGATCCACAACAATCTTCACCTTATACGCTACTCCTTAGAGAGGGTAAGGAAACTTTCTGGCTTAGCAGGAGGGGCACTGGTGCATTTAGACCAGTCTAAGGCGTTTGATAGGGTCGACCATCGGTACTTAGCGGCGGTCCTCGAGAAGGCTGGCCTAGGCCCGACCTTCCGTGGTTGGATTGCTGCTTTGTACAGCGACATCGAGTCTGTCGTCAAGGTGAACAGGTTCTTTTCGAAACCATTCAGGATCGAGTGTTCAGTTCGTCAGGGGTGTCCCCTATCCTCGCTTCTGTATGTGTTGGCTCTGGAGCCATTGCTGCGGAAGGTGGAGGCACGAAGGGGTGCTCCGCTTGATCTATGGTGTGGAAGGAGAGCTACAGTCTACGCGGATGACATCTCCATCATCGTGGCGGACGAAGGCCAGATTCCAGTGGTGGAAAAGGCCATCAAAAGTTACGAGGCGGTGGCAGGAGCAAAGGTCAACAAGGACAAGTCGGTCGGTTTGCAACTCAGCACCTGGAGGGGCAAGCCGATGGCGTCCAATAACGTTGTGGGGCGTTGGACGCAAGGTCCTGTTAAGTTGCTCGGAGTCTGGATAGGTTCAGACCTCCAGATAGAGAAAAATTGGAGCGAGGTGGCCAGCAAGGTGACTGCTCTAACCCAAACCTGGTCTGGATGGGTGTTATCCTTGCTAGGAAGGGCGGAGGTGGTGCAGATGTTTATAGCATCAGAAATTACCTACCGTCTGACCATGGTGCCTTGCCCTGATTTGTGGCTGAACAAGTTGGAGAGAATCCTTTTCTGCTTTTTGTGGAAAGGAGGAAAACCACTTGTAAAGCGCTCTGTCTGCTGCCAGAAACCGCTAAAGGGTGGGCTAGGGATGCCTTGGCTGAGGATGCGAAAATTCACATTAAGGTTGAGGCACCTCTGGCTTTACCTGGATGGAGAACAGGTGTGGTCACCGCACGTTTGGTTCTTCCTCCCCAAGTTAGTGTCCCTAACGAACATTGGTACATGGATTAAGCAGAGACCTAAGCTGGGAGACTGGCATTTGGAGTGCCACCAGGCGCTCCAGCTACTCTCTCGGGCGGGCAATGCCAGCAGCAGGAGTTCCACCGCAGATTTTTATAGCGGGTTAGTGGAATCTATGTCAGAAGACGCCTTGGGGGAGGCCCTAGGCTACAATGAAAGTTAGTTGGTCAGCCTGTTTAGGAGAACGTTCGGGCCGAGGTATCTGGATAATTACCAGAAATCCCTGGCTTGGCAATGTTTCCGAGCGGCATTACCTGTTCGCAACATGCTGTCAAGGCACGGAAGTGCCGTCTCACCGACATGCCCGAGATGTGAGCAAGATAGGGAAAGCGTTTTGCATGCATTCGTGGAGTGTTCGGAGTTGTCGGGACTGATAGCTTTTGCAGAACAACTGTTGTCAGTGATGGGAAGAGTACAGCTATCAGCTGAGTCTATCATCGAGACTGTACCACCTCCTTTCCTTAACAGGGAAAGGAAGGCCTGTTTTTTCTGCGTAGTAGCCATACTGAAAGAAACAGTATGGAAGACGCATGTGAAAGGTATAGTGACAGGTACCTTTGTCTCTGGCCAGGGGTTGGTTAACTTTTTCAGTTACCATCTCAGTAGTAAGATCAGAAAACAAGGTCAGTATACAGTTTAAGACCTGGTCACGAAAACAAACAAAAAAAAACAGCCTATGTGTGTAAAAAAAAAAAAGGAATTTGTAGAAAATGAGGGGCTAATGCAGTTTTGCACCTCACCTTAAAAAATGCATTTTTTGGGGGAAAAAATTGGTTAATATACGTTGGTTTTGTTTTAAAGGTAAACGGTCCTGATAGAAGCAAGCACGATATACAATATGTTTGTATTCATTCAGAAAGAAAAATTTCATGGGACTTCGTTCATGTGTATCCGCCTGCAGGTGTGTGGGTGTGGTGGTGGTGGGGACTACGCAAGAAAACCATTTATGGAAAGGTATTGATAAAAATTCTATAAAAATGTTATCTTTATATGCGATATTTGCAATTCTCCACATAAATGGTAGGAAAGTGGGTATTGAAATTAAAGTTTTAACGTTTTGGGGAACATACTCTCTCTTCTCATTAAATATTGAAAAAGAGAGAAAATGTATGAGTCAATGAATATGTGTTATAGGTGTGATTTATGAAAACGTGTGTGGAGGCGCAATTGCCCAGTGGTTAGGGCAGCGGATCGCGGTCGTAGGATCGCGATTTCGATTCCCAGACCGGGCGTTGTGAGTGTTTATTGAGCGAAAATACCTAAAAGCTCCACGAGGCTCCGGCAGGGGATGGTGGCGAACCCTGCTGTACTCTTTCACCATAACTTTCTCTCACTCTTACTTCCTGTTCCTGTTGTACCTGTAATTCAAAGAGGTCAGCCTTGTCGCACTGTGTCACGCTGAATATCCCCCGAGGCCTACGTTAAAGGTACACGTGTCTGTGGAGTGCTCAGCCACTTGCACGTTAATTTCATGAGCAGGCTGTTCCGTTGATCGGATCAACTGGAACCCTCGACGTCGTAAGCGACGGAGTGCCAACAACATGAAAACGTGTGGTGTTGTATTGTTTTTGTTACCTGCAAATAAGTGTTGTGTGTGTTTTAAAAGATACTAATTAAATCATTTTTGTGTGTAGTCTTCCACGTCTTCAGGTACATGGATATAATGTTGCAGCCTCCACAAGAAACTTATGAAGTCACTGGGTGGGTGATGAGACAGCCCGTAAGAAAAAGAAACCGAGCAACATACTGCCTCGTTCCAGGTCGAATAATGCTCTTCTTGACTGTTCCCCATAAACACTCAATATTTTGTGTGAACAGATGGATTGATGGGATCAACAAAATGCTATGGTTCACTTGATAGTGCATACAGCCCAGGTTGTTGAGGTTACTATAGGAACGCCAACAGTCTCTATAAATAATTGACCCCTGTTTGACATAACGGGTTATGAGTGCAGTCAGTCCCAGCATCTCGTCTGTCGGCCTCACCACATTCGGTTAACAGTGGAACCATGAATGCCTTCTTAACTGTTCCAGTCTGCCAAAAAGCTCAACTGTTTTCACAATCCTGCTGCGTTGGTATTTCCGATGGACCAAAACTGTCTTGTCAATTTCTACTTCAACTCCCGGTCCTCTGATAACAGTTTCGTGGTTTTCTGCCCAAAACGGGCAGGCCTCTGAACAGAAAGACCACCAATCTATGGAGGTTTTATGGCAGCATCCAAGGTTTCCCTCTATTGATTTGTGCGACCAAGCTGCGCTATGGAAGTGGTTCACAAATAATCAAAACTTTCCAAGGCGGAAGATGGACACCTTCTAGAAAGGGGTCCTTTAATGTAGATATGGAGTATCCACATTCCCTTCTAGATTGTCCATGTCGTCACATCACCTTATGGCAGCACCATATGTTTGTCCCTTGGTGCAAGATGCAAGGGGTATTGCAGTTCAGACAATCCCGTGTACGCAGCAGGAGGCCATGTTTGGCTAAAAAGGCAATAGCGGCATCATCATTGCCATGGAAACAGTGTGCCTTCATATAGACTGACATTGCAAGAGTTGCAAAGAGCCATGCTGTTGTATCAAGTCTTCAAATTCAAGGGTGTGTAACAGTTGTTGCAGATGTGCAAGACAAACAAAGATAGGTGATCGAAGTTGTAAAGAAATATCTTTTTACCATAACTTAATATAATGCCATGCCTCAACAGGCAGGTGTGATATAATTGAAAGAAAGAGCATGCGAGGTTAAGAATGTTAATTTTGGCTTGTATGTGTATACATGTTCTTGTAGTAGTAAATCATAGTGATAGCATAATGTTGTAAGAGAAAAGAAATTGAGCTAGTGAAAGTTACAGAGTGGAGGGACGTTGTGTCTCGTAGTTGGCTGGTTGTAACCTTTCTCTTGGCTGTTTCTCCTTTGTAGCTGACAGCTTGTGGGCATGACTCCACTGATGCTCACTCTCACTAATTGATTTTGCCTTACCAAATTCTAGTATTTATAACCATGCAAAACCAGTCAGAAAGAGAGACATATTGTTGAGAACAATAGATTTCGTTGGTGGTACCTGTTATCTCAGTTCTAACTTTTGGTGGCCTAGAAGAGGTTAGACAGGTCAATTGGCAAAGACATTATTCTGCTGAGCGAAGGCATCTGGCAAATGTAATTGCTGTCACTCACAACAAAACTCTTGTTTTACCGTTCTGTTGAACTGCCAAGTGAAATTGGGTGATCAAGGATTGAATCCACACTATGCCTGCATGAAGGTCACTAACAGGTGTAAATGAAATGTGAATAAATATTAGTGTGAATCGTGATTCTTTCACTTGTAGTGTGATATTTGTAGGGCAATCTTTTGTTTTTTTTTTCTATAAGGTGACTGCATTCAGTAAATTTCGTAAATTCACCGAACCAGCATTTAAAACCCATGCCAGTGGCACCATCCAAACATGGCTGATGCCAGTACCCCCTGACTGGCCCCCTTGCCGGTGGTACGTAAAAAGCACTATCCGAGCGTGATCGATGCCAGGCCGCCTGATTGGCTCCTGTGCCGGTGGCATGTGAAAAGTATTCACTACACTCTGAGTGGTTGGCGTTTGGAAGGCCATCCAGCTGTAGAAACATTGCCAGACCAGATTGGAGCGTGGTGCAGCTGCTGGCTCTTCAGACCTCGTCAAACCATCCAACCCATGCCAGCATGGAAAACGGACGTTAAACGATGATGATGATGATTTTCTGTCATTTATATGGAGAATTGCAAACATGGCATATAAAGATAACATATTTTTATAGAATTTTTATCAATACCATTCCATAAATGGTTTTCTTGCGCCCTCCCCATCACAACCACAGCCACACACCTACAGGTGGATACACATGAATGAAGTCCCATTAAGTTTTTACTCTTTCTGAATGAAGAACACAAACATATTGTATCTCATGTTTGCTTCTATCTGGACCATTTACTTTTAACGCAAAAAAGCAAAACTGATGTATACGACAGGTATGTAAAACATATTTCAGTGTATTTCTTCTGTTCATTCGCACACAAACACACAAGCCATTCATCTTATATTTCAAAAATCTGGTGCCAGATTTTGATTCAGCACCCCAAAATTTGCTAAAAAAATCATTGATAAACCTTGTGCCAGAAAATGTGTTAACCAGTATAATGATAATTTCAATTTTTGGTACAAGGTCAGCAATTTTGGTGGAGGGGCTAAGTTGATTACATCAACCCCAGTGCTCAACTGGTACTTATTTTATTGACCCCAAAAGAATGAAAGTCAAAGTCAGCCTCAGTGGAATTAGAACTTGGAACATAAAGACAGATGAAATGCCACTAACATGCTAATGATTCTGCCAACTCGCTGCCTTAGCACTGTAGACTATTGGTTTCAAATTTTGGCACAAGGCCAGAAATTTCAGGGCAGTGGGTAAGTCAATTACATCATCCACAGTGATACTCAACTGATACTCATTTTTTCAACTTATAGCAGAATTTGAACTCAGAAAATAAGGAGCCAGATGAAATACCTCTAAGCATTTTCTTTGATGGGGCAATGACTCTGCCAACTCATAATAGTTTCTTAGGCACAAGAGGGGTTTGTTAGTATTACTGACCCCATTACTTGACTGTTATGAGGGAATGCAAATAAGAATAATAATGTATACTCATGCATGTGTAATATCTCTTTCCTCTCTCCGTATTTCAGACATTGTCCCAATTGATGAGGAGGTATTTGACTTCGATATTGAATCTGACAGGTGAGTCTATTTATTACACTTATTGTTTGTAATTTACCAAGCGTCTTTAAATGGTGAGCTGGTGGGTGAGTAGTTAAAATGTATTGAGTTGATGTAATCTCAGTAACTTTTACAATATATTGATCCCTGCTTCTTAGCTTAGTTGAAATTTGCTACTGGCTAAAGAAAAGTAGCTGAGTGTGTAGGAAGTGGGTATAAGGTGAACTATGAGAGACACAAGATGCACAGTGACAGAGGTAAGATGCACATTGGGGTGGATACAGTGATTAACAAAAGAGGTGCTGACTGATAAAATCAATACATATATCGTAGTAAATTATCCATTTAAAAAAAAAAATTTTAATTAGTAAAAGGAGAGCTCGGGTTGAAAAGGCCTGCTGCCTTTTCAAGATACAGTGGTGCAATGGATGTGGCCGATGTACCAGTTTGACCATTTGCAGGACAATATGTGAAGGAAAAATATGAGATGGGGAGGAAGGGAACTGAGGATCTGCTATGACTGTTTGCATCTTTGTGAAATCTGCAAAAGGCACCTAAGAACAAGGCAGTGCTTTTTAAAACAGGCAGTATGTTATGCCTACAAATTGAACAAGATATGGAAGTAAAAAAACAAAACAAAAGGGAGCCGTTGGACATTATCATGAAACCAGTACATTACAAGAGGAAAGATGAAGGAATTTGGATTGTGACATGTGTCAGAATGAATGATAAGTTTCAGAAGAGTAAGAGGAACAGTGTAAGTCGTTTGGTAGAAAGTGGTAAATACTACTTCTTTGGAAAAAGGTGTAAACATGGCTCTGTGGTTAAGCAGTTTGCTTTGCAACTGTGTAATTCCAGGCTCAATCCTCTTGGGCAAGTTTCTTTTATCTTGGCTTCAGTTTGCCCAATATCTTGTGAGTGGAATTTGATACATGGAAACTGTAGAATCCCATATAATACATACACAAGGGTTGGCTAAAAGGTTCATAGGCTAACCAAGACACTTTCATGGAGTATGACCAAATGAAGTTTATTTTTCAACGTAGTCTTCCTTGCATTCCACACTGCATCAGTATTGCATCGATATTGCAGATGCTTGGATCCCGTTGGTGAAGAAGCCTTCATCCTGTTAGTCAAAAAATGTCATCAACAGCAGAGACATGACATTATTATCATTGTGATACTGGTTGCCAACCAACTGTTTTTTCATGTTGGGGAACAGATGATAGTCAGATGGGGTCAAATCAGGAGGTGGGGTGGTCAATCAGTTCAAAGCCACAATCACACAGCAGCCATTGAAACAAAGGACTTGTATGCTGGAGCAACAAGATCCAATTTGTCAGTTTTCTTGGTCATTTGGTCTTGATAGCCTTTCATAACTGTCTCAGCAAGTTGGCATAGTACTATCCATTGATGTGGTCAGCCTGGTGTGCTTTTGATCAGGTATCCTAAGACATGGCACCCACCAAACAGAAACCTTCATTATGCCAAGTTCATTGTGTAGAGTATTCTCCACTCTCTTACAGGATATGCTAATAGCATTGGCTGCAGTGAATACGATCAAGGTTTTCCTTGGTGGAGGCAGTTGCCGGACATCCAGACCTTCGGTCATCTTCAAGAACCTCTGTTCCCATCCTAAATTCAGCTTCCTACTTTTGCACTGTTGACAAAGCTGGAGTGTCAGCTATCTACTAATGTAGCAACCATGTTATCACGAATGTTCTTGGGGAGCTAAACCCTTTTTCTGCAGGTACTTGATAACGCCATGATGCCAAATTTTGTCCATTTTAAAGAGAAGTTGCTACTAGTTGCTTTGGAAGTCTTCTTTGAACAGTCAGTTTATCTAGTAAAAAAAACTATGCAGTTATTAAGATTTGAAATCAATGTATGCGAAATTTCAGTTCTAGCATCACTCCTTCATAGTCAACCTGTGAACTTTTCAGCCCACCCTCTTATACATGATTATGATCAGAAAAGCTAATTGGAATGTAAGCTAACTCAGATTTTAAAAAATACATGGAATAAAATATTTGTGTATTAATACATCACAATTTTATAATGTGTTAATTTAATATACTCCAAAACATCGAGTATAGAGAAAGATCTAAGCCAAAGTGGTAGTTGTGCAATTAAAGACAGTTGCACAGGTTGTGCGTGCTGGTCTGACATGTAAATGGTTAGTATACATATACAGGGATATGTGCATGCACACACACACACACACACACACACACACACACACAATGTATGGTTTTTTTTTTTTTTTTTTTCTCCCAGTAATTTTCTTGGATCAGATGAAATTCATTGAGGCAGATCTTTTTTACATTTGATATATTTCCGTATGGACAAACATATTTTATGGACACTGCTTGTATGACAGCACCCTTCGTTCACAACTATTACATGATGCCAAGACAAGGAGACAGTCACACACAAGCATAAGGCAGGCTTCTTTCAGTTTGTCTACCAAATTCATTCACAAGGCTTAGACTTGCCCACAGTGCCATGCAGTCAGACTGAATCCAAAACCATGTGGTTGGGAAGCAAACTGTGTAACCATGTAGCAATAGAGAAAAACATTTGATCTTTGTCATGTATTTCATAGTTTTTGGCTGCTCTACCTGTCACCAGCTACTTTATAGCATACACTGGATGTTATCATACCACCATGCACTGGGACATGTGGCAATTTGCTGTACTTGAGAAGCCATGTCAAGCTAAGTAAAACTGCAGCCATCCATACATAGCGGCATGTCTTTTATGGCCATGTCCCTGCTCTCTCTCCCAGCTGAGAAGTCTTTGTCTTGCAGGTGCCAGTGCCACATAAAATGCACTTGCACTGGTGCCACATAAAATCCACTCATGTTGGTGCACCTATACCGGTGCTATATAAAAAACACCCAGTACACACTGTAAAGTGGTTGGCATTAGGAAAGACATCCAGCCCTAGAAACCATGCAACAACAGACAACTAGAGATTGGCTAGCTCCTTTCAAATCATCCAACCTATGCCAGCATGGAAAATGGATGTTAAATGATGATGGTGATGCAACAGTATGCTACCATACCATCAGCATGAAAGAGCTGCCTGTGCCAAGATGAACCCATTTCTTACCATATTCCTGTTGAAATACATTACTTTTGTTTTAATTGATTTTAAAACTTATGAAGATTAAGTAAAATAGTTTTATTATTAAGCTGGTGTTTGGAACATTATTTAACATCAAATTTTGATGAACGCTTTAAGTTATTTTTGAAAAAACAAGCTTGTACCAAAAAATCTGGAGCAGTCTCAGACATGGGGTGGGGGTAATAAACGGTTTAAATAATAAATTCAATTTAAATGTTGCTAATAAATACATATATATATATATGAAGAGGTACCCAAAGATAACCGGAAACGTTCTCTGTAGGACAAGTTAATTGTAGTTCAAGCTTCTGCCGCTAGAAGCCACTTGATGCGACCCTCAGGCATCAGTCTGCTGACCAACATCTGAGGGTGTCATTCTGCCATGTGGTGCATCTTCGTTTTGCAGTGCTTCTTCCCAATTTGTCAATTTTTGTGATGGCTGAAACAAAGGAACAGCGTGCTTCCATGAAATTCTGTTTCCTGCCAGGGAAAATGGTGGCCAAAACAGTTGTCATACTTCAAACAACTTACGAGGATGCTGCCATGAGCGAAATACAAGTTTATAAGTGTTTTTCATGCTTTAGGAAATGGTCCCTTGTCGCTTGAAGACCAACCTTGTTCAGGGCAACCATCAACCTCCCAAACGAATGAAAACATGAAAATTCATGAACTGATCTTGGAAGACCGTCACTGAACAACTGACGAACTTGTTGATATGATATGACCTGACAAGGATCAGTCCTCAGCCTCCTCTTGTTCATCATAGTCCTCCAGGCAATAACAGGAATTTAAGACTGGTTGCTCCCGGGAGCTTCTCAAAGCTGATGACCTTGTTCTTGTAGCTGAATCATTACCAGAACTAGAGAAGAAATTTCAGGTGTGGAAGCAAGGTCTGAAATCAAAGGGCCTTAGAGTTAACCTAGCAAAAACCAAAGTCTTAGTAAGTAGGAAGGCGGACAAACCACAAATCTCTTCAGGTAGATGGCCCTGCTCGATATGTAGGAAAGGCATAGGTAGAAACTCCATAAGATGCACCTAGTGCAAGCTATTGATACATCAGAGGCGCAGCAATATCATGGAAAGATTAACTGGGAAAATAGTTTTTGTGTGGAGGTGCACAGGTAAAATAAACACTGAATATGTGCAGAAAATGGGCTACATTGACTGCCTGTGGGGTAAGCTAGTAGTTGTTGACAACTTCCATTATTTAGGTGACCAAGTCAGTAGCAGAGGTGGATGCTCCGAGAGCATAGCTGCAAGAATAAGAATAGGCTGGACAAAGTTTAGAGAGCTCCTACCGCTAATAACAAAGAGCCTCAGAATGACAGGCAGACTGTATGGTGCTTGTGTGTGAACAGCTACGCTACACAGCAGTGAAACATGGACTGTGACTGCTGAGGACATGTACAGGCTCAAAAAAAATGAAGCTAGTTTGCTTTGTTGGATGTGTGATGTCAGTGTGCAAGTGTCTTAAGAGAAGAGGCATCAGGTGTAATGTGCAAGAGAGATGACTGTGCCGATAGTCATGTGATGCGTATGGATGAGGACAACTGTGTAAAGAAGTGCCAATCTCTAACTGTGGAGAGAACTTGTGGTAGAGGTAGACCCAGGAAGACATGAGATGAGGTGGTGAAGCATGATCTTCGAACATTGGCCTCACAGAGGCAATGACTAGTGACCGAGACCTTTGGCGATATGCCATGCTTGAGAAGACCCATCAAGCCAAGTGAAATTGTAGTCATGGCTGATGCTGGTGTCATGTAACTGGCACCTGTGCTGGTGGTATGTAAAAGGCATCATTCGAGTGTTGGGCCTCATGGAGGCAATGTGGCCAATGCCAGTGTCATGTAAATGGCACCCATCCCAGTGGCACATAAAAAGCACCATACAAGCATTGGGCTTCACAGAGGCAAGGTGGTTGATGCTGGTGGCACGTAAAAGCGCCCATTACACTCTTGCAGTGGTTGGCATTAGGAAGGGCATCCAGCTGTAGAAAACCATGCCTAATCAGACTGGATCCTGGTGTAGCTTGCCAGCTCTGGCCAAACCATCCAACCCATACCAGCATGGTAAATGGATGTCAGAGGATGATGATGATGATGACACACACACACACACACTCACTCACTCACACTCAAAAGTAACAATATTTAAATCTAACTAAAAATGAGTATTCATAATAACTTTTTTTAAAAAATGTTTTTTGTTTTTCAGTGATGATGAGGTATTCTTTGGAGATGTTGGGTTTACAGAGAAATGTGTAGCACATGAAGTAGATAGCATGTGCAATGCTGAGCCCCTGCCTGAACTTACAGATGAACAATGGAAAGAGATGGAGAAAGAAGCATACAAAGTGGTTGCTGCGATCCGCGAGAGTCAAGAGAAATGTAATAGTTCCCTTACTGAGGTCCCTTCCATTGATACAACTAGTTTGTCACAGAGCACCGGGTTAAAACGAAAGCTGCAGCTCTTGAATGAAAACTCAATTAAACAATCACCTCTTCTGGACATTACAAACTACAGTGATACAAGATTGAATAAATCTTCAATCGTAAATAGTAAATTCGATGAAAATGTCTTGGATTCTTCCATTTTCAAAATGAGTAGCTCATGTGATGAACATCTAGGTTTAGTGAAACCAGTGTGTTTGAACTTTGATGACATAGAACCTTCTCCTAAAAAAATCCGCTGCTTTAATGCTTTCATGTCACCAGGTAAAAATCTTCCATTGCTTATAAATGAAACCTGCGAGGGTCTGTATATGAATAGTCCCACAGCCAAGGATGCAATTCCTTTTGATTTTAAGCTAAATGAAGCTGACCTTGAAAATTCTATTAAAACAACCAGGCATAAATCTCGGCATCTGAATCAGGGAAGACCTGTCAATAAAAGAACTCCTATTAAAGTAAAAGAACCACGTACTCCAGAGAGTTTTACAAAAATAAGTTCCAGTACACCAGTCGATGAAGTTAAACGCTCTCGTAACAGTATCCTAAATGTATCGTTCACAGTGGACAGAGATGAGAGCTTCTTGAAAAAGCTTGGCGATTCAGATTTACTGAAAAATACAAAAACTTCTTTGCCCAGATCATTCATTGTTGACAGTGAGAAACCACTGTTAAACAAGTCGTTCACTGTTGACTGTAAGAAACCACAACTAAATGAGTCGTTTACTGTTAAAAACCAGACACCATCATTAAATGAGTCGTTTACTGTTAGAAACAAGACACCACTATTAAATGAGTCGTATACCGTTAGAAACAAGACACCACAATTAAATGAGTTGTTTACTGTTAGAAACAAGACACCACTATTAAATGAGTCGTTTACTGTTAGAAACAAGACACCACAATTAAATGAGTCGTTTGCTGTTAGAAACAAGACACCACAATTAAATGAGTCGTTTACTGTTAGAAACAAGACACCACAATTAAATGAGTCGTTTACTGTTAGAAACAAGACACCACAATTAAATGAGTCGTTTACTGTTAGAAACAAGACACCACAATTAAATGAGTCGTTTACTGTTAGAAACAAGACACCACAATTAAATGAGTCATTTACTGTTAGAAACAAGACACCACAATTAGATGAGTCGTTTACTGTTAGAAACAAGACACCACAATTAGATGAGTCGTTTACCGTTAGAAACAAGACACCACAATTAAATGAGCCGTCTACTGTTAAAAATAAAACACCAGTGTTAAATACTTCATTTACAGTAGAAAGTGAACACTCATTGCCAAACAAGTCAATTACTATTGGAGGTAATGAAACAATTTCAAATGAGCCCTTGACAAAAGGAAGGAAATCAAATATACGAAAATCTTCCCAAACAGCAAATGTAATGGGTCCCATGAGCAGGATCTCGACAAGTAAATCCTCTACTAAGATAAAGGGTAATACCATATCTGATCAACAGAACTTGCAAGACAAATCTATATCTAAAAGCAAAAATAACCCAGGGAAAAATCCTGTGAGAACTGTTCCAACAACTACTTCAAGGAAAAGACCCTTGGATTCCCCTAGACAAAGTTTAAGATATTCCAAGGTAGATACAAAAACCAAAAGTGATCAAAAGAGTTTTGTTTTGGGAAATAATGTTACCTCTAAGTTAACCCAAGCTGTTCCTTCTAAACCGTTATACATTGCGAAAAAACCAGACATCTCATTTAACAAATCTTTAAACATTCCCAAAGATGAGAATGGAATGGTAAAATTCCAAGAAAAGTCCAGTGGTGTTGTCAAGAAAACGAAATCAAGTTTGCAACTTCCTCACAACAGAGTCCTAAAGAAACCTGCAAAAGGCTCCACAACTGTAAGTTTTTTTTTCTTTTCTTTTTTTTATAAAGCTTTAGGCACAGGTGTAGCCCTGTAGTTAAGTTTACTTCCCACTCATGTGGTTTTGGGTTCAGCCCCATAGCACAGCACCTTGTGCAAGTATCTTCTACTATAGCTCTGGGGTGAGTAGATTTAGACAGAAATTATATATAGTTACACACACACACACACACACACACACACACACACACACACACACACACACATATATAATTGAGAGAGAGACAGAAGATGGAATATACAAGAATCTTGATTGATAACTACAATCTTTTCAACCCATCTAGTATTGATACAGCACAACTGGTTTAGGTTATCTTTTGGTGTAGGTTATCTTTTGGTGTAGATGTCTTCAAGTGGTATTTCATCAAATTAAATTCTCTTTTGCAGAACTTATTACTGCATGTTTAATTCTTAGGCTTCATAGATAGAAATGGCAAATTGATAGTTTTTTTGTTTTATTGTGTGTGTATATATATAGTGTATTATTGTATATTTGTTTCTTTTTGTATCTGATCTTTGTCATTGATCTTCTAAAGAATGAAGCAGTATCTGTCATTTTTTTAAAGTGCAAAAAATATTTTGAGTTATTTTAAAATTTTTAATAGAAGTAACAAGTAATAACAAATAAAAGTAATATGAAGTTCAAGAAGTAAACATGCAGTAATAAGTCATGTGAAACAGAATTTACTTTGAAATCACTGAGGAGACAACCTAAACCATTTGTGCAGTATCCCACCCATGAGGAATCAATGCTTGTAGTGATCAAAATGATTGTAGTGATCAATAAAGATTCTTGTATATTCCATCTCCAGTCTCTCTCATTAATTACATACCCAACAAACAAAGAGCCAGCAAACTACCAGGTGTATACTGTATACCATATGATTTATCATCTAACTAAATGTGTATATATATATATATATCATCATCATCATCATCATCGTTTAACGTCCGCTTTCCATGCTAGCATGGGTTGGACGATTTGACTGAGGACTGGTGAAACCGGATGGCAACACCAGGCTCCAGTCTGATTTGGCAGAGTTTCTACAGCTGGATGCCCTTCCTAACGCCAACCACTCAGAGAGTGTAGTGGGTGCTTTTACGTGTCACCCGCACGAAAACGGCCACGCTCGAAATGGTATCTTTTATGTGCCACCCGCACAAGCCAGTCCAGGGGCACTGGCAACGATCTCGCTCGAAAATCCTACAGGAGCCAGTCAGGCGGTACTGGCAACGGCCACGCTCAAAATGGTGCATCTCATGTGCCACCCGCACAAGAACCAGTCCAGGGGCACTGGCAACGATCTTACTTGGTGTCGGGTCTTCTCACGCACAGCCCATTTCCAAAGGTCTCGGTCCGTAGTCATCGCCTCGGTGAGGCCCAATGTACGAAGGTCTTGCCTCACCACCTCAGCCCAGGTCTTCCTGGGCCTACCTCTTCCACGGGTTCCCTCAACTGTTAGGGTGTGGCACTTTTTCACGCAGCTATCCTCCTCCATTCTCACCACATGTCCATACCAGCGCAATCGTCTCTCTTGCACGCCACAACTGATGCTTCTAATGTTCAGCTTTTCTCTCAAGATACTTACACTCTGACGGGTATTCACATTGACATTACACATCCAACGGAGCATACTGGCTTCATTCCTTGCGAGCTTACGTATGTCCTCAGCAGTTACAGCCCATGTTTCACTGCCATGTAGCATGGTTGTTCGTACGCATGCGTCATACAGTCTGCCTTTTACTCTGAGTGAGAGTCCCTTTGTCGCCAGCAGGGGTAAGAGCTCTCTAAACTTTGCCCAGGCTATTCTTATTCTAGCAGCTACACTTTCAGCGCACCCACCCCCACTACTAACTTGGTCGCCCAGATAGCGGAAGCTATCGACTACCTCTAGTTTTTCACCCTGGAATGAGATAGAAGTTGTTTCCTGTTTGTTTGCAGTCTTTATTGCACCTGAACATCTGCCACAAACAAAAACTAACTTGCTAGTTAACCTGCCTTTGATGTTGCTGCACCTCTTATGTGTCCATAGCTTGCACCGGGTACATCTTATAGAGTTACTACCTACTCCTTTTCTACATACTGAGCAGGGCCATCTACCTGAAGGGGTTTGTGTTTTATCTACCTTCCTACTTATTAGGATTTTGGTTTTAGCTAGGTTGACTCTAAGGCCCTTCAATTCTAGACCTTGCTTCCACACCTGAAACTTCTCCTCTAGTTCTGATAGTGACTCCGCAATTAGGGCAAGGTCATCAGCATAGAGGAGCTCCCAGGGGCAACCTGTCTTGAACTCCTCTGTGATTGCCTGGAGGACTATGGTAAATAATAGGGGGCTGAGGACGGAACCTTGGTGGACCCCTACCTCTACCCGGAATTCATTGCTGTACTCATTTCCAACCCTCACCTTACTGGCCGCATCTCTGTACATGGCTCGCACAGCTCTCACTAGCCATTCTTCTATCCCAAGTTTCCTCATTGACCACCAGATAAGGGATCGGGGGACCCTGTCAAAGGCTTTCTCCATGTCAAGGCTTTCTCCATGTCGATATATATATATATATATTACATGGTAAAATGCGAGCAAGAGAAATAATATTCTTAAGATTATAAACCTCGTAAAGTACAGAACAAGAAAATTTTTACTTGAAATATTGCAGCTAAGGATAAAATTTTAAATAAGATATTTAGATTTAGAAAATATTAGCTTCTATTAAAACTAAAAATTTTATTACAAGTTATTACTTCTATTTGTTACTACTTGTTCTATTAGAAATTTTAAAATAACTCAAAATATTTTTTGCACTTTAAAAAAATTCATTTTTAAAAATTATTAATTAATAATTAGAAATTTGAAATAGTTTATAAAAAATAATAATAGTACATAATTAGTTAATACAATAAATAGAATAATACAAAAATTATATATTACAGTAAAATCTACCTATAACAACAAATTCACAGTAAAATTTGCTTGAGTCATTGCCTAAGATATTGCCAAGTCTTCACATTTTTAGTCTTGACCTAATGTTTATTTTTTACAAAATAAAATTTGCCTACCATATATACTATTCTATTTTGCATAAAGCTTTAGCTATATTGGTACCTTTTGGCTCTCATTTTTTAAGAATTCTAGTGTGTCAATATTTTAACAAAATGATGTACCTTTTTTAATTAGAATGTTACATTGTAAATTCAAATTTTATCCTTAGCTGCATATATTAATTAAAAATTTTCTTGTTCTGTACTTTATCAGATGTAATAACCTGTCCTGAACTTTTCCAAGTGTAATAACTTGTCCTGTACTTTTCCAGGTTTATAATCTTAAGAATATTACTTTTCATGCTCGCAGTTTTCCATGTAATCCATGTTTTTTCCAGGCTATGCTATTATTAATAATGTGTCGATAATTTAAGATTTTACCTTATTGAAAATTGAATAATAAATTTCTAAATAATATTTTTAAAAATTAGTGTTGTTGACAATTTTTTTTCTTACCTCAATGATGCCAGGGACATATATTAAAAGTCCCCTTATAGAACTATATTCATAAAAAAGTATAGAACTATATTATCACCCTCAAATTTGAGAAACAAGCACTCATAACTTTTTTCTTTTAAAACTTCATTGCATAAGATTGATACCATGAAATTCTTCGAATTGAGCTCTATCATTCAAGCTTAATTAAAATATAATTTGGTTTTAAAATAAAGTAATTTAGATCTAAACTTGATTGTAGGTGTTACTCTCTTATAACGTTGCTACAAATTTTGATGTCAACTCTTTCTACTGGACCAATTCTCAATTTCTTTATGCCAAAATGTAGCTAGGGAACAGTCCTCTTCAAAAATGTTAAGTTTTCAGTTTGGTTAAGAATTGAATTAGTGACAAAGTCTGAAAGATGCTGGTATGTGAGTAAATTGTGGCTTTAACAATATTATTCAACTACAGTAGTAGTTGAATGATACATGTGAGATAGTTGAAATGCTTGAATGAAAAAGTATAGGTGTGTGTTGCCTCACTGTTTCACTATCGTATCACCCTCAGTCTTTCAGAAGCTTTGTCCCAGCCATAGATTTGACTTGTAGCCTTCAGAAGGTTGTCCTGTAAGAGTTTTCAGTTGTCCTCTAGTAAGCTATGAAGGTTAACAGAGGAAGTAGTGTTTTGTGTTTGGAAAATGCACAGGAACCATGAAGTCTACAGATATGTGGGAAATTGATTTTCTCAAATGCCCTGGAGGCCTTCTAGAGGTTGTAGATAACTTCTGTTATATGGGTGACCTAAATAGCAGTGGAGGAGGCTGGTTCTAAAGCGCAGTTGCTAGAATAAGAATAGGATGGAGAAAATTCAGAGAGCTTTTGCTTCTGTTGGCAACAAAAGACCTCACTTTCTCCAAGTGAAAGGAAGATTGTATGATGCTTGTGCATGAACAGCAATGCTACATGGAAGTGAGACTTGGGCCTAAATGCAGAGGATTCTCTCTATTCCAACTGGTATAGCCGTGTATCTCCTCCACAGCTACACACTTATCTCAATCCTATTATACATTCTAGCCTTTCATCAAGTTGCACACAGCCATCTTGCTGAATACTACTCCCCATCCCAGTCAAAGGGTCTTTGTTTTGCTAGTTATTTGGTGCCACATAAAAAGTACCCAGTACACTCTGTAAAGTGGTTGACATTAAGAAGGGTGTTCAGTTATAGAAACCATGCCAACGCAGACAATAGAGCTTGGCATAGTTCTCTAGCTTGCCTCTCTTGTCAAACCATCCAGTCCACACCAGCATGGAAAACGGACGTTAAATGATGAGGATGATATGTGTGTGTGTGTGTGTGTGTATGTATACATTTATGTGTGTGTTTGTGCTTGTATGTACCCTTGTTTAGGCTTCATATGATGATTGTCAATAAGCATTATTATTATACAAGCTAATTACTTGCTGAAGATAGTATGCAGTGGATATGAGTGGGATGGGAGGGGGGAGGGTAAGCCTTAAAGTACATGTCTGTGAAACCAACTGCTTGACAGTGTGTAGTTTAGATCGTAGGCATTATCAAGGAGCTGGGGTCTTGGTTGAATATTTATCTCTATCAGAAGATCAGTTTGATATTCCTTCCCTGCTAACAGACAGGAGTTAACTCTGTTATAACTTTTGTTCTTCGTAAGTTATGACACATATAGTGTGCATCTTTGATATCTTGCTTGAGACCTGTTGGAAATAGCTATCAAATTATGTCTTTCACTTTTTTTTGGACAAGGAAGGACCTATTGTTTTGCTAGTGTGAAATCTATACTGAAGAAAAAAGGGATGAGGACTGGTCATTTCCGGAATGCTTTTAATTTAATCTAAGGTTTGCTGGATTAGAACTGACCTGGGGATACATAGTAATGATCTTACCTTGTTTCATTCCATGTATTAACATGCTAAACATCAATTTTTATTTCAAGAGTACTGTCACAGAAAACTCTTCTGGTTCCAACATAAAACGGAAATGTTTGATGTCCACTCCAGTTTTGAACTGCAAGTCAACCAGCAGGATCCCAGTGAGTTTTCACTTTTTTTTTTATGTAGGAAATTTCCTTTTTATTTTAGGAAGTTTACTTCCAACCACATGGTTCTGGATTCAATCCCACTGCAAGGCAAGTGTCTTCTGCTATAGTTCTGGCCCAACCAAAGCCTTGTAAGTGGATTTGGTAGGCAGAAACTGAAAGAAGCTCATCATATATGTATGTGTGAACACTGTAGAGGCTGTATGACTTCACATGGTCATCATGAAAACCAAGTTCACCCAAACTTTGGATGCGTCTCCAGTCAGGGTGACAACACAGTGCTCCACATCTTTGAACAGGGCCTTAGGCTCAATTCAGACAGCTATTTCAAGCTGCTGGAGACTGGTCAAACCCTGACTAGGGAGGGTTGCTTCTGGAAGGCCATATGTGTGGCAGCAGGATTCAGTTCCTAGCCATACTGCCTTTAAGATTCAGAAGTGATTGTCAGAGAATTTCTACAACTTCACTAGCCTCAATTTCAGGACTACTAATTCCCCTGATTGCAATCCCATGGATTATGTGTGGGGCACAGTTGAGAAGGATACCAACTGCTGTCTCAGTGGCTGAAAAGATTATTATTATATGAATAAGAGGAAGAAGGGCAGCTCAAGTATTTTACCCAAGACTTAATAGGATTTAATAGAAAAAGAGAAGCAGGTTGTGAGTTAACATCCAGGCCGAGCTGGTGACCAATATCAAGATATTCTCAGGGACATAATGAGAAATGCATGTGCCAGGTTCTGGGTCTGTCTGAGGCCATGGTGGAAGCTGAGAGTGGCTACTTTGAGTAAACTGTTATCTTCGAGCCATAATCTAGTTGATATTTTGTCTTTTTTTTCCTCTTAAATACTTTTATTTTGAGATGAGATATTGTGTTTTGTTTTCTTTATATGCAAACTGTCAAACTTAGCCCAATTGCACTATATGTGTGTGTGTGTGTATTAGCATCGTAAATAGCACCATTTGAGCGGAATCGTTACCAGCGTCACCTTCTAGCGCTTGTGCTGGTGGCACGTTAGAAAATCATTCGAGCAAGGTCATTGCCAGTGCCACTGGACTGGCTCCCGTGCAGGTGGCACGTAAAAAACACCGTTTTGAGCGTGGCCGTTGCCAGTGCCATGTGACTGGCCCTCGTGCCAGTGACACGTAAAAGCACCCACTACACTCTCGGAGTGGTTGGCATTAGGAAGGGCATCCAGCTGTAGAAACTCTGCCAGATCAGATTAGAGTCTGGTGCAGCCTGCTGGCTTGCCAGTCCTCAGTGAAATCGTCCAACCCATGCTAGCATGGAAAGCGGACGTTAAACGATGATGATGATGTATAAATGGACATATATGACTACTTTCATGTCCTTCTTGCTATGCCCTAGTAACTCACATAGTCAATCAGGTTATTCAGGAAGACATTATCCCCAAAGACTGGTGTGGCAGTATTATAGTCAGCTGCTACAAGGGTAAAGGTGATGCTTTAGATAGAAGTAACTACAGTGCTATCAAACTGCTGGATCAGGTCATGAAAAATTACAGAGATCTCAACTAATTAGGGATAGAATTAAACTAGTTGAGATGCAGTTTGGTTTTGTTCTTGAGAGAATTACCACAGATGCCATCTCCATAGTGAGACAGTTGCAAGAAAAGTATTTGACCAAAAGTAAGCCAGCTTTCGACAGGGTTCCCTGCTCTCTTATTTGGTGGTCTCTAAAGAAGTTAGGAGTAGAGGAGTGGCTTGTTAGAGAGGTTCAAACCATGTACAGCGATGCTGTCAGTAAGGTGAGAGTTGACCTTGAATACATTGATGAACTTAACGTACAAGTTAAAGTTCACCAGAGATCAGTTCTTAGTCCACTCTTATTCATCATAGTTCTCCAGTCCATAACAGAGGAATTCAAAACTGGATGCCCATGGGAACTATTATATGCTGATGATCTCACTCTTATTGCAGAATCTGAAACACAATTGGAGAAGTTCTGGGTTTGGAAGCAAAGGGCCTTAAAGCTAACTTAGCTAAGACTAAAGTTGTTGTTAGCGAGAAAGGAGATAACTCTTATTCCAGCTGGCAAATGGCCCTGTTCAATATGTAGGAATGGAATGTAATTCCATTAGCTGCACCAAGTGTAACCTATGGACACATAAGAGATGCAGTGGAATCATGGGGGGATGATTATCATATAAGGTTGCTTTCATGTGTGGCAGATGTGCAGGAACAGTAAGTACTAAGAGCACAAGTGACCTAAACTCTCTCAAATGCTCAGGAGGCTCTCTTGAGGTAGTGGATAGTTTCTGCTATTTAGGTGACCAAATTAGTAACAGTGGTGGATGCTCTGAAAATATTGTTTGTAGAATATGAACAGGATGAAGGAAGTTCAGAGAACTACTACCTCTTGGCAGCAAAAGGACTCTCTCTCAGAGTGAAAGGTAGGTCATATGATGTTTGTGTGAGAACAGTTATGTTACATGGTACTGAGACATGGGCTCCGACTGCAGAGGATATGTGTAGGCTGGAGAGGGATGAAGGTAGTATGCTCCATTGGATCTGCAACATCAGTATGCATTACTGACAAAGCACAACTGTGTTGAGAAAAAATTTAAGCATAATAGGGATTAAATGTGGCATGCAGGAGAGGAGAATGCATTGGTTTGGACATGTGATGTGTATGAGTAAAGACAGCTGTATACAGAAGTGCCTGTCACTGAAAGTGGATGGTACCTGTGGAAGAGGGAGACCCAAGAAGACATGGGATGTAGTGGTGAGGACTCATCTTAGGATATTGGGGGCTCACAGAAGAAATGGCAGTGGACTAAGATGTTTGGTGATATGAGGTTCTCGAGAAAACCCATCCATAAAATTGAGTGCTAGAAGAGTTGTGTCCCACCCACATGTAGCAACACACTTTTCACCCACCCTACCCTAAGAAATCCAACTACAACTCCTCTTCTAATTGCATCTTTCTCTTCCTCACGTTTTCTCATACATTATGATTGTTTTCCAAACCCCATTCTTGCCCTCACTGCTCCCCACACCTACTCCCTATTTTTCTAACCAGGCTCTACACTCGTATTCTTGTTACTTGTGAGTAAATCCTAGCACTACACCATCTCTCTTCTGCTCTCTCTTACACTTTTGCTGTTTCCTACTCTCTCTCTCTCTCTCTCTCTCTCTCTCTCTTTCCCTCTGGTCACTCTCTCCTCTTGTTTTTCCTCTGACTAGGTAACCAAATATCACCTTTACATCAGTACACTTGTTTCTGGCTTCTTTCTGCCCCCCCTCTCTCTCTCTCTTTCTCTCTCTCTCTCTCTCTCTCTATCTTTCTCTCTTTCTCTCTCTCTTTCTCTCTCTCTCTCTCTCTCTCTCTCTCTCTCTCTCTCTCTCTCTCACTGGGTAACCATGTACCTGCTCTGTAGTAAGACACCTATTTCTGCCCCTCTATTTCTCTGTTACACTCTAACCTTTCATCACTTGATACTGGATCACCTCCTCTAATTGTGTCACCCCCTCTGTTGTGACAAGAGACCTGCTTCTGTCTCTTTGTCACACTCTAACTTTCATCCTCTGACACAAATGCCCTGCCCCTCTCATAATTCCATGTCTTGTTAGTTACATGTTTACCCTGCCAGTGCTGGTGCCACGTTAAAAGCATCCAGTCCACGCTGTAACATGGTTGGCATCTGCAAAAATCTTGCCAAAACTAACTTCGCCTGTGCTAGTGTCATATAAAAAGCACTGGGTTCACTCTGCAGGGTGGCTGGTGTTAGGAAGGGCATCTAGCCGTAAAATCCCTGTCAAAACAGATGCAGTAGCCTTGGGTAGATTCTTCTACCCGGCTGGCTCCTGTCAGCTGTCCTCTCCATGCATGCATGGAAGATGGACATTAAACGAAGATGATGATGATATATATAACCTTTTATCATTTGTTCCAGTCACTGGACTGCAAGCCATGCTGTCATGCTGGGGCATTACCTTGAAAGGACTTAAAACAAATCAACCCCAGTACCAATTTTTTTAAACCTAGCACTTTTTCTGTAAGTTTCTTTGCTAAACTGTTAAGTTATGGAGACCTAAACTAACCCAACACTGGTTGTCAAATGATAGTGCCAGAGACACACACGCACACACACACACACGCACACACACACACACACACACGCACACACACACACATGATGGGTTTCCTCATAGCTTTCGTCTTCTAAATTCACTCTCAAGGCATTGATCAGTTGTAGAAGACACTTGCCCAAGGTGTCACACAATGGGACTGAAGCCAGAAACACATGGTTGCAAAGCAAGCTTCTTCACTACACAATATAAAATTTCAGAATGAGATTTGAATTTTTTTTATCATCAGACATCAGGTTCTAAGGAAGTGGTGAAACCCAAAATGACGCAGCCATTTAAACTACAGCAACCTCTTATGACACTGAACATCAGTAAACCTAACGTCTCCAACCAGGTGGCACAAAAAGGCCCGGTGAAAGCCATCCACAAGCCAGTCGTCAAAGGTATGTATTTGTTTTTAGCATTTTAACATCCACTTTTCCATGCTTGCATTGGTCAAAAGTTTGAGGCAGATTTTTTTTCTATGGCCAGATGTCTTTTCTGTTCCCAGTTCTTGCATGGCCAATGGTCAAACATGTTTTCACAGAATATTGGAAATTAATAACACTGCTTGTATGTCAGTGGCACTCATTTACAATTATCATGCAATGTCAAGACAAGGAGACACAAATACTACACACACACTCACACATGCATATACATTATCATCATCATTATATATTTATATTGTGGAGGCGCAATGGCCCAGTGGTTAGGGCAGCGGACTCGTGGTCATAGGATCGCGGTTTCAATTCCCAGACCGGGCGTTGTGAGTGTTTATTGAGCGAAAACACCCAAAGCTCCACGAGGCTCCGGCAGGGGATGGTGGCGAACCCTGCTGTACTCTTCCACCACAACTTTCTCTCACTCTTACTTCCTGTTTCTGTTGTGCCTGTAATTCAAAGGGTCAGCCTTGTCACACTGCATCACGCTGAATATCCCCGAGGACTATGTTAAGGGTACACGTGTCTGTGGAGTGCTCAACCACTTGCACGTTAATTTCATGAGCAGGCTGTTCCGTTGATCGGATCAACTGGAACCCTCGACGGAGTGCCAACAGTATATTTATTATGGGATATGTTAATTTGAATGATATTTTATACTTTTTTCTGTATCTAAATATGCTGGTACAATAAAAACAATTGTCAGTCATGTAGGGTGTAATCACCAATTAAAGATAGGATTTTCTCCATTCTTATTCTTGTTATCTTATATTCCAAATTTCTTCATTCTTCTCTGCAGTATTTAGATTTATTTTGCATTTATTGGTATCTAATTGTTTGATATTCTTTTATTCTTTTACTTGTTTTATGTGGAGCATCACATTTGCTACCCTAGTACTTATTCTCTTTTGCCAAACCGCTAAGTTATGTGACATAAACACACCAGCATCAGTTGTCAAGTGATGACAGGGGGACAAAAACAGACACACACAAAATCTGCCAAATCTATTCACAAGGCTATAGTAGAAGACACTTGCCCAAGGTTGGGAAGCAAGCTTCTTACCACACAGCCATGCCAAGTTAACCAAAATCGTTTAACACTGAGCACTTTATAGATATCTGCCTGAATTTATTAATCCCTTCTGATATATATATATATATATATATATATATATATATATATTCATTCGTGTGTGTGTGTGTGTGTGTACACAATGGACAACTTTCAGTTTTCTGTCCACTAAATCCTCTTGCAAAACTGATTGGCCCAGGGCTTTAGTAGGAAACACTGCCATGCGAAAAAGACTGAACTTCAAACCATGCGGTTGGAAAACAAACTTCTTAACCACAAAGCCATGATGCACCTATTATATTAACAAATCTTGTTTTAATCCTATGGCTGAATTAGCAGAATGCCAGTCATTATTGACATGGAGATTTTGAAGTAGCAAAAAAGCAAGCCAGTTTAACTTCATTGTTGATTTCTATTCATTTTTTGCATTTTTTTTTAAATGTGATAATTTTCTTAGAGACATTTTATTTGTGTTTTTTAAAAAAATACATGTTTGAGGCATTTAAAATAGCCTATATGCTTGCTATTATACATATTTTCTGTGGATGTATGGGTCAGAAGCTTGCTTCCCAACTATGTAGTCTTGAGTTTAGTCCTGCTGTGTGACAATTTGGGTAAGTGTCTTCTGCTATAGCTCAAGGCCATCCACAGTCTTGTGAGTGAATTTGGTAGACGGAAACTGAAAGAAGTGTTGTAGTGCATGTGTTTGTGTACATCCTTATTTTGGAATCATGTGATGATTGTAAATGAGCATCATCATACAAGCAATGTCGTTCATTTTCAGTCTTCATTTCAAGCCAAGGGGAAATATTACCTTGTTTAGAGAAAGGTAGATGTTGGCAAGAGGAAGAAAATATCATCTAACATCTGTTTTCCAAGCTAGCATGGGTTAGACAGTTTGACCAGAGCTGGTAAATTGGCTAACTGCACCAGGCTCCAGTTGTCTGCTTTGGCTTGGTTTCTATAGCTGGATGCCCCTCCTAATACCAGCCACTTTACCGAGTGCACTGGGTACCTTTTACATATTGCTGTGCTACGACCATGATTTCACTTAGCTTGACGTATCCTCTCAAGCGCACAGTAATTCGCCAGAAGTACTGGTCACCTGTCATCACCTCTATGACACTCAATATCTGAAGATCCCATTTCACCAACTTGTCCTTTGTCTTCCTGGGTCTACCTCTTCCACGGGTTCCTTCCACAATTAGAAATCAGCACTTCTTTATGCAGCTGTCTTCTCTCCTGCACACTACATCTGATGTCTCTTGAGACCCTTACACTCTATCGTATGTACACACTGATGTTGCACATCTACCAGAGCATGCTAGCTTCATTTCTTTCAAGCCTTTGCATGTCTTCTGCAGTCCACAGCCCATGTTGAGTGACTTTGGTAGTTTACTTCTTTGATTGGTAATTTACATGGCTACCCAGTTCCATCACTGATCACTTCCTTGCCACAACTGCCACCCTTTTAAAATTCTGCCTCTTCCCCTATTGTAGGTACTAATATACGGATGTTGAAATTGTATAAGCTTCCGTCTGGGTGTGTAACCTGCAAAGGATTTATGCATTGGTTCTTCCCTCTTGACTGACTCTTGTATTTAGACATAAGGTGGTGCTTCAGTATGGCCACAGTCCAATGACTGAAAGAGTAAAATTGATTTTAATTTTAATTTTTAGGTGCAACCATAGCTTTTTAGTTGAGTAGCTTGCTTCCCAGCTACATGTTTTCAGGTTCACCCCCCTACTGTATGACACCTTGGGCAAATGCCTTCTATAACCCCAGGTTGACCAAAGCTTGTGAGCAGATTTGCTAAACAGACAGTTGAAAGAAGCTTGTGTGTGTGTGCTCTTTTTTTTACTTGTTTCAGTCATTTGAATGCGGACATGCTGGAGCACTACCTTGAAGGGTTTCAGTTGAACAAATCAACCCCAGGACTTATTTTTTTCAAAGCCCATTACTTATTCTATAGGTCTCTTTTGCCAAACCGCTAGGTTTACTGAATTGTAAACAACAACATTGGTTGCCAAACAATGGGGGAGTGGGGAGACAAACAAAGATACACATAACAGGCTTCTTTAAGTTTCCATCTATCCAATCCACTCACAAGACATTGGTTGACCCAAGGCTATAGTAGAAGACACTTACCCAAGGTGCCATGCAGTGAGACTGAACCCAGAACTATGTGGTTGGGAAACAAGCTTCTTACCATACAGTCACACCTGAATGTGTTTCTTTGAGTTTCGGTCTACCAAATATATATGTGTGTGTGTGGTGTGTGTGTACCCTTCTCTTAACATCAGGTAATGTTTGTAAATGAGCACTATCATACAAGCGATGTGGTTCATTTCTAGTCTTCTGTGAAAACCACGTGGGGAAATATTACCTTGCAAGTGAAGGTTGGTGGCAGAAAGAGCATCCAGTTTTAGAAAATATGCCTCATCAAATCCTGTCTGATACATGCAAGCATAAATAAGTGGATGTTAAAAACAATGATGAAAATAAATGTGTAAGTGTGACAGAGAATTTAGTTGTTCTTAATTAAATTTTAATTTTTTCCTATTTCAGCTTCTGAAAAGATCCCTGCACCAGCTTTATCCACAAGATCAAAGTAAGATATTTTTGTTATGTAATGTTTGGCTTCTAATTGGCTTGATTCAATAATTTCAGTGTATTGCTATCGAACCAGCTGCTTACAAGTTTAAGGATGTACATCTGTAGCCATTGTTTAATGTTAGAGAAGGTATTGCTTGCATTGAAATGATTGCTCTAATTACTCATACCGTTTCTATCATCCAACATCAACCAAGGGCTATAAATGTAACACTGTAAGAAGTCTTAAGCTTATAAGCACATACACACCACCATCATCCTCCTCATCATTTAGCATCTATTTTCTATGCTAGGTTGAGTTGTTTGACTAGAGATGGTGAACCAGAGAGCTGCACCAGGTTTCAGTCTGATTTGGCTTGGTTTCTCCAACTAATGCATTCCCTTCTCATCACTGCCCATCATGTCTCACACTTCAGTGAACTTGCCTTCCCATCCCGCTTCTCTTATGTCTACCTTAAGGTTGAGGATACACCTTTTCACCATCAATCTTTCTTTTCTAATTGTGAAAGGAGAGAGGGAGATGAGGTGGGGTGTGTAGTGAATGGTCACAGGCAGAAGGAGGTGTTAGGAAGATATGTTGTAGGGGAAGATTCATTAGGGTCACATTGTGTGCGGGTAGGTTTGTGAGGGTGATGGGAGAGTGGCAGATAGAAGAAGAGAGGTGAATACAGCAAATGGTGAACATTGGTGGGGGGGGGGGGTGTTAGGAAGACGGAATAAATACCAAGCTTAAAAAGACAATATAAATACTGGGGTCGATTCAACTAAAATTCTTCAAGGTGGTGCCCCAGTATGAAACGAGTAAAAGACGATAAAAAAGGTTGTGGGAGAGAGATTTGTGAAGAGGCATGATTGTACAAGGATGTAGCTTTCTGACCTCCATTTCACTGAGCTAGACAGATTTTTTCAAGCACAGCAAATCACCAATCCTCTCAGTCCTTTGTCATTTCCTGTTTAAGATCATCTTTTGCCACTTTGTCCCATGTCTTCTACAGCTCTTCTTTATGCAGCTCTCATCATTCAGACACATCAAATGACTTCACCGACGCAGTCTTCACTCCTGCACACTGCATCTGATACTTCTTATACCAAATTACTCAACTTTTCTCTCAATCTATTTACGCTTTGTGTATATGTATGTATGTATATAGGTGCAGGAGTGGCTGTGTGGTAAGTAGCTTGCTTACCAACCACACGGTTCCGGGTTCAGTCCTAATGCATGGCACCTTTGGGCAAGTGTCTTCAACTATATCCTCGGGTTGACCAAAGCCTTGTGAGTGGATTTGGTAGACGGAAACTGAAAGAAACCCGTTATATATATATATATATATATATATATATATATATATATATATATATATAATGTGTGTGTGTGTGTTTGTCCCCCCACCATCGTTTGACAACCAATGTTGGTGTGTTCACGTCCCCGTAACTTAGAGGTCCGGCAAAAGAGACTGATAGAATAAGTAGTGGGGCTGATTTGTTTGACTAAAGGTGGTGCTCCAGCATGGCTGCAGTCAAAGACTGAAACAAATAAAAGAAAAGAATATATATATATATAGATATATATATATATAGTTTTTTGTCTTGCAAGTACTTTGTGACTTTGTCAGTGCAGGTGCCACTGAAAAGCACTCAGTCCACTCTGTAAAGTGGTTGGCATTTGGAAGGGCATCCAGCTGTAAAAAATCTTGCCAAAACTGACCTCGCTTGTGCCACATAAAAAGCACTAAGTCCACTCTATCGAGAGATTGGTGTTAGGAAGGGCATCCAGCTGTAAAAAATCCTGCCGAAACAGCTACAGAAGTCTGGTTCAGGCTTCTGCCTGGCCAGCTCTTGTCAACCCCACCCCATGCCAGCATGGAAGGCGGACAGTGATGATATATGTATATATTTATTTAATACTATTTTATTGAAGATGAAAAATATTCACGAACTGTTTTTCAGTTTCCCATAACTGTTCATCAGACAGTTGCAAAAAGTAAAAGAAAGTAGAAAACCAAAAGCCTGTGTGTGTGTGTGTGTGTGTGTGCATGCAAACATACAAATATACACAAAATCCTTATTGCATGCTGGCATGGGTTGAATGGTTTGATAGAACTTGGCCAGTTGAAGAGTTGCCCAAGCTTCATTTATCTGTTTTGGCAAGGTTTCTGCAGCTGGATGCCCTTCCTAATGCCAACTGCCTTACAGAGTGTACTGGGTACTTTTATGCACCACTGGCAGTGGTGCTTCCATGTGGTACCAGTACAGGTGCTTTCTACATGGCACCAACATATTTTCTATAAGTAAAATGGAGAAAGCAACAAAAAAAAAAATGTAAAGGATAAACTACTAAATAGGAAGTTCAGCTGAAATTAGTCAAGGCCAATTTTTCAGTATACCAAAGTAAAATGGCAGAGAGAAAATATATGATAGTGTCAGCAACTACTGGAATAAACTAATAGTGAAGATTGAAATATAAGGCCGAGTAGTGGGGGAAAAAGTAAAGCTCAAGAAACAAAATTTGCAATCAGGTCAAAAGTAAACATATATTGAAATTAATATTAGAAACAACTTTGAAAAAAAAAAAACAAAAAAACAATAGAGGAGCATAGAAATGAAACCTTCAGATAAATTAATAATTTTCAGCAATTTAAATTCAACTTGCGCTATAAAATAGTAAAAGAGTGGACAGTAACCTCACATCTAAACCAGCTTTTCATAAACGTGCCCGACACTTGATATTTTCATGGCAGCATATAAGCTGTTAACTTCAGACTATTTTTAAGAGATGGAAACACACACACACATACACACACAACTTTACATATAAATAGTAAAACAAAAATGTGTGTGCATATATATATATATACACACACACACACACACACACACACACACACACACACACACACACACACACACACACACACACACACACTCATGCATATGAATATACACACAACTTAAATTCTTTTTTTTTGTTTCAGATTACCAATACCAGCATCTACCAGTCGCATTCCTCAGATGAAATAACTTTTTGTTACTTAATGTTTTAAACCAAGGATTTTGATATGTAGGAAAATAAAGATCTTTATTTTATGTAAAAATAATGTTTTTATTATTAGCATCTAGAGGAGTGAGGTGAACTGAAGAGTCGGTAGAGCATTAGACAAAATACCTTGTGAATATTCCAGCTGTAAGGTCTATTTTGCCTTTCATCCTTCAGAGTAAACAAAATAAAGTACCAGTGAAGTGTTTGGGTTGATTTTGTCTATTATTTTTTCGCCTTGTGTATTTCTGATCTTCTGTCTATGGTAGAAATCATCATTATTATTAAATTATTATAAAATTGTTAAGATGCCAGGCAAAATGTTTATCAGTATTCTGTAGCTTTGTTCTGAGTTCAAATTTTGCCGAGATTAACTTTGCCTTTCTTGACTGATAAATTAAGTACAAGTCAAGTACTGGGGTTGATGTGATCGACTATTTCCGTCTCACAAAATTTCAGGCCTTGTGCTGTTTTTTTTTTGCCAAAACAACAAACTTTCGGGGTTTGTTAATTACATGAACAGATTGTTTCCAGAAGGTTTTTAGAAATTTTTTGTTGAAAAATGATGTACAAATGTAAACATTCATACGGGAAGCTGACTCATTTAATTTTAGAATAAGTTTTCACAAATATAATGAAGTTGACTTTTATTTATGCTGGACGGTATAATTATTATTTTTATTATTGTTGTTATTATTAATGCGAAATCGTGATGGCACCTGTGCCCAGTGTCGCCTTTCTGGCACTTGTGCCCGCGGCATGTGTAAGAACTTTCAAGCGAGATCGTTGCCAGTGCCCCTGGACTGGCTCTTGTGCGGGTGGCACATAAAATACACCATTTCAAGCGTGGCCGTTGCCAGTACCGCCTGACTGGCCTTCGTGCCGGTGGCATGTAAAAGCACCCACTACACTGAGTGGTTGGCGTTAGGAAGGGCATCCAGCTGTAGAAACTCTGCCAAATCAGATTGGAGCCTGGTGTAGCCATCTGGTTTCACCAGTCCTCAGTCAAATCGTCCACCCATGCTAGCATGGAAAGCGGACGTTAAACGATGATGATGATTATTATTATTAAGGTGGCAAGTTGGCAGAAATTGTTAGCTCACTGGTCAAAATACCTAGCAGCAATTCTTCTTGGTTTTTATGTTCAGAGTTCAAATCCTGTCATGGTTAATTTTATTTTTAAACTAAATGCTGTCCAGTATTAGGGCCAATGAAATTGACTACCAACCCTTCCCCTAAAAATTTCTTGTTTTGTACCAAAATTTCAAAGAATTATATTATTACTAGAATGCTACCCATCATGTCATGGGGAACTGTTAAAGTGTACTTTTGTTACCATGGTTAATTTGGTAAAAATTAAATTATATTATTGTATGTATGCTATATTTCCTGATATTACCACCCAAAGTGGTAAATGTATACTTCTGAAGATAACTTTTATATAATGGATAACACTTGTGCATTAATATTGTAATAAACTGTCTGCTATAAATTCTAAAGTTAGTCAGTACCCTTGTGATTAATGTGAAAAAAAGTTACTTTACTAACTTGAAAAGCATTTAAGGAAAGTATTCATTACAATTGTAATAAATATCTTATATTGTGATTATTGTATTAATTATTGCAGATCTTTTTTCAGCTACAGCCAACTCTGTTTCTGTGATTCATTCTTTCCTTACGTTGTGTGTTGTGTTCTTTTACTTATTGCCTGCCACCAAGCCTAGTATGTACACTCATCCTACACTATTGTTAGCTCTTTGTCTCTCTTTTACACTCCTTTTATGCAATGGAAAGCATAGCTGGAGAATTCAGCCAGCGAACCAACAATTTAGAACAGTGATTATTAAACAGAGGTACATATACATACATGCATATATATATATATATATATATATATGGTTCTTTCTGATTAACATCTTGTCAGCTAAGGCCACATGTATTTCATCTTCCTTCTCATTGTATAATGTTTACTCAATAAGAATGCTGATTAAAATGTACATGTGTATTATGGTATTAATAATAATAATAATAAAATATTACTTCTTCCTGTAAGTCAACTCTGTGCAGACTAATATTCATTTGTACAGGGTCTGAACACAGCTTCATTTTTGCACACCTGTTATGCCTGCTCCCCCTCCCCCACCACAATTTTAATTTAAACATGCATGACCTGTTTCCCCTGGCAGCTCATATACTTCTGTGCTGTGGATAGAGGTACATATTTTGCTTAATTTTTTTATTTGTATCATGTACCTATAAGCAGACATCTGTACGAGTGCTGTATACACCTGAGGGTACCACAGATATAGATTACATGGAAAAATGCAAGCAAGAGAAATAATGTACTTAAAATTATAAACCTGGAAAAGTACAGAACAAATTATTACATCTAGTAACATACAGAACAAAATTTTTACTTAAAATATTGCATCTAAGGATAAAATTTAAAATAAAATATTCAGATTTTGAAAATATTAACTTTTATTAAAACTAACAATTTTATGACAAGTTATTACTTCTACGAAGGTGAGTCAAAAAGTAATGCCATTTTGTTTAGCACAGGTATAATTACCAACACAGGAACATGTATCGTACATCAAAATGAAGCTGGTCCTCTGGATCACATCCCTACTTCTCATCATAGTCATCCTTTCTCTCAATAGCAATGTTCCACCTTCGGATGAGAGCATGTATCCCTGTCCCGTAAAATTCTGTTGATTGTTCTTTGAGCCACTTCACTACAGTTTTCACTTCCTCGTCACTGGAATAATGTTTGCCTCTCAAACCCTCTTTCATGGGGCCGAAGAGATGATAGTCAGAAGGCACCAAATCTGGTAAGTGCGGAGGTAGTGGAAAAGTGGCTCAAAGAACAGTCAACAGGGTTTTATGGGGCAGAGATACATGCTCTCATTCAAAGGTGGAACATTGCTATTGAGAGAAACGGTGACCATGTTGAGAAGTAGGGATGTGATCCACAGAGGCCCAGCTTCATTTTGATGTATGATACATATCCTTGTGTTGGTAATTATAGCTGTTCTAAACGAAATGGCATTACTTTTTGTCTCCCCCTTGTATTTGTTACTTCTCAGGATCCTCACTGGCAAGGCACATAGGTATAAAATCTTCTGGGAAGGTAACAGTGATGGAATAGGGGGTGTAGGCTTACTCCTTGCAGAGAAATGGGTGTATAAGGTCATAGAGGTTGTCAGGGTATGCGATAGAGTGCTTAAGCTCAGGCTAGTCTTGCAGAATAGTATAGCTACAATTATCTCTGCCTATGCCCCACAAATGGGCTTACCAAATGATCAGAAGGACCACTTTTATGATATCCTTCCACAGGCTACCTGAAAAACTAATGGCAACGACCTCATCTTTGTGGCTGGAGATTTTAATGGGCATGTTGGATGGTAATCTGGTCTCTTCCATAGTATTCATAGGGGCCATGGAATCGGTTCCCGAAATAAAGAGAGAACTAGGATACTGGAGTTCTGTGGTGCAAGCAACATGTTAATTTGCAACACCAATTTCAGGAAGCCAGCCAGCCACCTGATAGCCTATCAGTCAGGTGACTCTGCTAGCCAGATTGATTTCATCCTCACCAGACAGTGGGATGCATGGTTGCTCTTAAATACAAAGGCTCTCTCTGGTGAAGAAATAACCCCACAGCATAGACTTTAGAGACTAGGCTCGAAGCCAGAAGGATGTCAAGAAGCAGACCAATCCAGAAAAGATTTGGAAGCTTAAAAACCCTTCACATGGTTGGAGTTTTAGGGACATCCTCATTGAGAAATTTGAGAGAGAGGAGGAGCTACAGACTTGTAACATAGAAGGTAACTGGAAATTCCTATGTGACAGCTTACTAGCGCCACAAACCAAATCTGTGGCTGGTGCAAAGTCCCTTCCAGACCTAGGGTAACCTGGAAGAGTGGGGATAGCAGAGAACTGTACCAGATAGCCAGAAGGAAGGATGGGAAAAGCAGAAAAGAAGTTTGCCAATGTTTAGCAATGTGAGGACCAAAGAACTGAAGTATTTCGAATTGCAAGACTATGTGAGAGAAAATTGTGATGTTACAGGAGAAAAATGTGTCTGCATGGATTATGGTGCACTTGCTTTTAATGATTCTGCAAAAAAAAGAGGCTTGGAGATACCATTATGAAAGGCTGCTTGAATGTGGAAAATGAATGGGAGGAGGAGAGCCTGTCACATGTTGACCTAGTTGAGGGACCAGCTACCTGAATTGATAGCACCCTAGTAGATAAAGCAATTAAGGATGTGAAGTCAGGAAAATCCCCCGGCCCATCAGGAATCACTGCTGAGATGCTTAAAATATCTGGTGGTGTGGGATATGGTCTAGTCACCTGCGTTGTAAATCAGGTAGTCTACGAAGGAGTCATACGCAATGACTGGTGTAGCAGCACCATAGTCAATTGCTACAAAGGTAAAGGTGATGCTTTAGATAGAAATAACTACAGGGGTATCAAACTGCTGGATCAGGTGAAGGTCACAGAGAGGTTCAGCCTAGATGAGATGCAGTTTGGTTTTGTGCCAGGTAGGAGCACCATTGATGCTATATTTCTAGTAAGGCACCTGCAGGAGAAATACCTAGTCAAAAAATAAACCCCTATACTTGGCTTTTGTTGACATGGAGAAAGTCTTTGACAGGGTCCCCCGATCCCTTATCTGGTGGATGATGTGGAAACTAGGGATAGACGAGTGGTTAGTAAGAGCTGTACAGGGATGCTGTTAGTAAGGTAAGGGTTGGCAATGAGTATAGTGAAGAATTCTGGGTAGTAGGGGTTCACCAAGGATCAGTCTTCACCCCCCCCCCTCATTCATCATAGTCCTCCAGGCAATAATAGAGGAATTCAAGACAGGCTACCCCTTGGGAGCTCCTCTATGCTGATGACCTTGCTCTCATAGTGGAATCGCCACCAGAACTAGAGAAGAAATTTGAGGTGTGGAAGCAAGATTTAGAATTGAAGGACCTTAGAGTCAATGTTGCAAAAATCAAAGACTTAGTAAGTAGGAAGGTGAACAAATTACAAACCCCTTCAGGTAGATGGCCCTTCTTGATCTGCAGAAAAGGTGTAGGTAGAAACTCCATAAGATGTACCCAGTATAAGCTATGAATGCCTAAGAGGTGTAGCAACATCAATTAAGGTTAATCGGGATGATAGTTTCTGTGTGCGGCAGATGCACAGAGGCAATAAACACTGAAGATGTTCAGAAAACAGATTCCATCACATACCAGGAGGAGAAACTAGTAGTTGATAGCTTTCACTACCTAGGTGACAAAGTCTGTAGTGGGGGGTGGAATCTCAGAGAGCGTTGCCACTAGAATAAGAATAGCCTGGGCAAAGTTAAGAAAGCTCCTGCCTCTGCTGGTGACAAAGGGTCTCTCGCTCAGAGTGAAAGGAAGATTGTATGATGCATGTGTGCGAACTGCCATGGTACACAGCAGTGAAACATGGGCCATGACTGTTGAGGACATATGTAGGCTTGAAAGAAAAGAAGCTAGTATGATCTTCTGGATCACACTAGTATGAATGTCAGTGTGTGCACACAACAGTGTGAGCGCCCTGAGAGAAACGGACATCAGAAGCATCAGATGTGGTGTGCAAGAGAGACAACTGTTCTGGTATGGTCATGTGCTGTGTATGGATGAGGAGAGCTGTGTGAAGAAATATCACTCTAACAGTGGAAGAGGGAGACCCAGGAAGACATGGGATGAGGTGGTGAAGCATGACCTTCAAACATTGGGCCTCACAGAGGCAATGACAAGAGACCAAGACCTCTCTGTATATATGCTGTGATTGAGAAGACCCAGCAAGTGAGATCACAGCCGTAGCCTATAGCAGTGTTGCCTAACCAGCCCATTTAAAAAGTACCGTCGAATCATCGGGCAACACACCATGCTTGAGGACACCTATTGAGTCAAGTAAAATCAAATCAAAATGGAAATTGTAGTTGTTGCCGATGCCAGTGACGCCTGACTGGCTCCCTTGCTGGTGGCACACAATAAGCACCATTCATGCATGGATCGATGCCAGTCCCGCCTGACTGGCTCCTCGTACCGGTAGCAAGTACAAGCACCACCTGAACGTGGCCGATGCCAGTGGCACGTAAAAATCACCCACTACACTCAGAGTGATTGGCATTAGGAAGGGCATCCAGCTGTAGAAATCTTGCCAGATCAGATTGGAGCCTGGTGTAGCCTCCTGGTTTGCCAGTCCCTAATGAAATTTTATTCTTAGCTGCATATATTAATTAAAAATTTTCTTGTTCTGTACTTGATCAGATGTAATAACCTGTCCTGAACTTTTCCAAGTGTAATAACTTGTCTTGTACTTTTCCAGGTTTATAATCTTAAGAATATTATTTCTCTTGCTCACATTTTTCCATGTAATCCATGTTTTTTCCAGGCTATGCTATTATTAATAATGTGTCGATAATTTAAGATTTTACCTTATTGAAAATTGAATAATAAATTTCTAAATAATATTTTTAAAATTAGTATTGTTGATAATCTTTTTCTTACCTCAATGATGCCAGGGACATATATTAAAAGTCCCCTTATAGAACTATATTCATAAAAAAGTATAGAACTATATTATCACCCTCAAATTTGAGAAACAAGCACTCATAACTTTTTTCTTTTAAAACTTCATTGCATAAGATTGATACCATGAAATTCCTCGAATTGAGCTCTGTCATTTAAGCTTAATTAAAATATAATTTGTTTTTAAAATAAAGAAGTTAATTATACTTAAATCCAAATTTTTGCCTTACTTATATTTTTTTTCATGATATTTTGCCTCACAACTTTTTTGATACACATTTTTGTTGCATGGGATCAAAACTATGAAATTCTTCATGCTTTCTTCTATCATTAAAGCTAAGGTAAATATATTTTACTTCTAAAATAAAGTTATTTAGATTTGAACTTGATTGGAGGTGTTACTTACTCTCCTATAACGTTGCTACAAATTTTGATGTCAACTTTTTTCTACTGGACCAGTTCTCGATTTCTTTATGTCAAAATGTAGCTAGGGACCAGTCCTTTTAAAAAAATGTTAAGGTGTCAATTTGGTTAAGAACCTAATTAGCGACAAAGTCTGAAAGATGCTGTGTGCGAGTAAATTGCAGCCTTAACAATATCATTCAACTACTTCCTCGTCAACATACATGCCCAAATCTCATACTCTCTTCATCCCTTCCTTGTTGGTTCTTGCTCTGATGTTGTATGAGATTAAGGAAATCCTAATTCATTTGAAAGCTCTATGCTAGCTGGCAAATGTTTGCTCAGATCTTCTTTCCAAGTGATGACAAAAGCTCTACAACAACTGCCTTCCCAAGTATGCAATTTTAGGGTCACTGCCATCAACATAGGCACAATGAAAGGAGAGTTAAGATTATTGAAATGCTGGAGTGGCACCATGTTGGTGTGTGTGGTTTGTAAGAAATAAGGTGGAGGAAGCCTCTGCTAGATTCCTCATCAGTAAGAAACAGAGGTTCAGATTCTTCTAGGTAGATGTGTGTGATGGAGTGGGTGGTGTAGAGATAGTGTTAGCAGAAAAGCAGATAGGTAAGGTAATTGAGGTAATCAGAATATGTAATAGGGTAATTAAGCTGAAACTTATGATAGATAAATTAACAGTTACATTCTCTGCTTATTATGCTCCTTGGTCTGACTAATGAGCAGAAGGATCAATTCTCCAAGGTGCTTTTGCAAACTAACTCATTGACAAATGACAGACTTTGTTGTTATGGCTGGTGACTGCAATGGACACGTTGGACAGCATCCCCATGGATTCCATGGAGTGCATGGTGGTTATGGGTTTGGCCTTAGGAATGAGGAAGGAACAAGACTGCTGGAGTTCTGAGATGCAGATAATCTCATGATCTGCAATGCTAACATTTTGGCCATCTTGATCTTCTTAGTTCAGATTCTGCTGAGCTTAACTTTGCCTTTCATACTTTTTTCAGTGTTGATAAAAAATACTTGTTGAGTACTGGAGTTGACGTAATTGAGTAACACCCCCACCAAAAAAAAAATCTGGTCTTGTGCCTATAGTAGGAAGTATTATTATTACTTTTATTAAGCATTCTCTGATCCATTACAACCTGAATTCAAATCTTGCTGGAATCAACTTTGTTTTCATTCCGAAATCTAAAGAATACCTTAAGTACAGAACTCAATGGTATTTACTAACTACTAGCCTTCAAAATTATTGACTTTGTGCCTATGGCCCTGCTCAGTATGTAGAAAAGGAGTAGGTAGTAGCTCTATAAGATGTACCCGGTGCAAGCTATGGACACATAAGAGGTGCAGCAACATCAAAGGCAGGTTAACTAGCAAGTTAGTTTTTGTTTGTGGCAGATGTTCAGGTGCAATAAAGACTGCAAACAAACAGGAAACAACTTCTATCTCATTCCAGGGTGAAAAACTAGAGGTAGTCGATAGCTTCCGCTATCTGGGCGACCAAGTTAGTAGTGGGGGTGGGTGCGCTGAAAGTGTAGCTGCTAGAATAAGAATAGCCTGGGCAAAGTTTAGAGAGCTCTTACCCGTGCTGGCGACAAAGGGACTCTCACTCAGAGTAAAAGGCAGACTGTATGACGCATGCGTACGAACAGCCATGCTACATGGCAGTGAAACATGGGCTGTAACTGCTGAGGACATACGTAAGCTCGCAAGGAATGAAGCCAGTATGCTCCGTTGGATGTGTAATGTCAATGTGAATACCCGTCAGAGTGTAAGTATCTTGAGAGAAAAGCTGAACATTAGAAGCATCAGTTGTGGTGTGCAAGAGAGACGATTGCGCTGGTATGGACATGTGGTGAGAATGGATGAGGATAGCTGCGTGAAAAAGTGCCACACCCTAACAATTGAGGGAACCCGTGGAAGAGGTAGGCCCAGGAAGACCTGGGCTGAGGTGGTGAGGCAAGACCTTCGTACATTGGGCCTCACCGAGGCGATGACTACTGACCGAGACCTTTGGAAATGTGCTGTGCGTGAGAAGACCCGGCAAGCCAATCGTTGCCAGTGCCCCTGGACTGGCTCTTAGGCGGGTGGCACATGAGATGCACCATTTTGAGCGTGGCCGTTGCCAGTACCGCCTGACTGGCTCCCGTAGGATTTTCGAGCGAGATCGTTGCCAGTGCCCCTGGACTGGCTTGTGCGGGTGGCACATAAAAGACACCATTTCGAGCGTGGCTGTTTTCATGCGGGTGACACGTAAAAGCACCCACTACACTCTTGAGTGGTTGGCATTAGGAAGGGCATCCAGCTGTAGAAACTCTGCCAAATTAGATTGGAGCCTGGTGTTGCCATCCGGTTTCACCAGTCCTCAGTCAAATCGTCCAACCCATGCTAGCATGGAAAGCGGACGTTAAACGATGATGATGATTATTATACTTCCGCTTGGATGGCTAGACAAGTATCTTTGTTATTAAAACTACTATTTTCATTGATATTGTTTAAAAGGGTGCATAAGACAATAGTCTTTGTTCCTGAAAAAAAAGAAATAATATTTGGACTTTGTGCCCAAATATTAGTATTTGCAAAATGTTTACATGATCACAATCAAAAAATGGCATGGAAGGGCGTAACTTTCTTATGCAAACAAACCAGTTTTTGACTGCAGGAAAAGTCACAGAAATGTAATTTTCGCTGACACAAGAAACAATTTCAAGGGCAAAATTGCTAACGAATCCAAAAGCACCACAGACTCTATGGACAGCAATAAAATTGACTGCCAGAAAACAAAGAAGTAATACGATAGAGAAAAGCGACACAATCACTCAATAGTCAAATAGACAACAAAAATGTAACTGCCAACTCTCCAAACAGAAATCATGTGAAAAATACCATGGTAACTGACAACACAGAAAATAGCAACTGCAACAACATGGAGCAGAGAAGTATAACAGAAAACAATAACAACCACAAAAATATTGATGAGAACACAACCAATACCAATGTCAACAGAAAGGCAGGAGTATTTGGACGTAACAATAGCAGTAACAACGTGAACGATTCCACCACCACCATCAACAGTGAGAGAGGCCAGTCTCACTCAGAAATAGGCCAAGAAGAAGCTGTCCCTAAAAGGTCAGGTAGAGGTGGTGAATGTGTGCATCACATCTGTCATATACTACTACCTGACTCGTTCCTGAACAGACTGGTGCACTTGCTCTTTTGCTTCCTGTGGAAGGGACAGGTACCACTTGTCAGAGGGTCCATTTGCTGCCAGCACCCACTGCGTGGAGGACTTGGCATGTTGTGGCTGATGATGCACAGACATGTGCTGAGGCTGCGGCATCTCTAGCAGTACCTTAATGGTGAGTAGGTGTGGTCACCATTTGTTGGACATGCTCTACCACAGCCCGTTTCCTTGATGGAGTTACAGTAGTGGAGGGCAAGAATGACGATGTTCTCAGAGAGGTTCTGGGTGTTGGGAAAGATCAACTGGTTGGTCTCTTCCAGAAGACTTTTGGGCTGGAGACTATTGATAACTTCCAGAAATCCCTGGCCTAACAGTGCTACCAGAGGATGAACTCTGCCAGTTTGTGATAAGCTCTACAGATACGGGTGTGCAGTCAGATGGGCTTGTCCAAAATGCATGCAGAGCAATGAAACCGTTCTGCATGCTCTCGTACAGTGTCCGCGCATTGCTGACTCGTGGAGCTTCGTCAAACAGTTATTGTCACATGTAGGATGGATCTGGCTATCATCCGAGTCCATCATGAAGATCGCCCCTTCTTTTGGCCAGGAAGGACAGGCAGTTTTTCTCTGTCTGGTGGTTATGGTAAAAGAGGTTGTGTGGTGGACGCAATTGAAAGGGTTGAAGACAAGTACCTTCCTCTTTGGCCAAGGCCTCATTGACTTCCACCTGAAAAGGAAAGTGAGGCTGGTGAGGGAAGTGTTGCCACCCAGTAAGTTTGTTGAAAGGTGGGTGAATGTGGCAAAAATAACCCATGTGAATGGGCCTACTGTAAGTGTGTGTCTGTAGACCAGATGGAATGAGGAGGAGAGGGGTGCCTACTTGAGGTACCTTTGGTGTTAGGGGGTCCAAAGTATGTGAGATTTCTTTGGTCACCTCTTGGAACTGCCCCCTATTGGGGAAGTATATTGTTGGTTTAAATTCTGTTGTGTTTTTTTGTTGTTTACACACTTAACCCTACTGTCCCTCATCTGTGTATCATCCTTTATGTTTTGTGTTCAGCCCTGGTGGCCAGTAAAGAAAGTATTATTGTTATTATTATATGTATTTCATATTTTTTGGAGCATATGGATCTTTTATATTTTACCATGGTTCAAAGAAATAAGGGATAAGAATTTCAAATTTCAGAAAATTATTTAAGATTTGAAATGAAGCAAAATTTTTATTGAAAGCCAAAATTAAAACCTGTGAAGTTATAAATATTAAAATCTAGGTGACTTTATTAAGTATTTCTATCTTTAAATCTGCTTGCTTGAATTTATATTTTTATATTTATATATATACATAGCTTTGTAAAATAAATTGATATACTTGTTTTGGTATTAATTATTCTATTCCATTATTTAATTTGGTTTTGAAATACTGTTTGTGATAATGTTCAACCCTAAGTTAAGTTTGATCCAGTAGACATGATCAAATGTGTTCTATTTATGACCATCATGTCTCTTTTCTCCCATTTTTAATTTTTGGTCAAAGAAATATATTAAAACTTGCTTAGCCCTAGGTCATCCATGATCAAGCAAACTTTACACATGATGGTCATGTGTTAATGTCATACTTCAAACACTGTATCTAGGACCACAATAGTCAATGTGGCATTCCCTTTTTTAAAATGATTGGATGTAATATGGGGGTGACTTGATTGAAAATTTCAGCAGGTTGAGGGTTTTTTTCTTTGACCTTTTTACTTACTGAGTCTGATGGAAGGGACAGAGCCCATGACTCTTGCAAGCTCTCCAAGACTGGTGAGATTGATGCCATTAATGCTCCATTTAAACCAGCCATATCTGGCCCAAATCAGTGAAGGCATGTGGCTTAGTGGTTAAGGTATCCAGCTAATGATTGTTACATCGTGAGTTTGATTCACAATGGTACATTTTATACTTGAGCAAGATACTTTATTTCACTTTGCTCCAGTCCACTCAGCTGGCAATTGTGTGTAGTACCTGTAATTAAAAGGACCAGCCTAGTCACACTGAATCTCCAAGAGCTATATTAAGGGTACATGTTCTCAACTATTTGCACGTTAATTACACGAACAGGTTGTTCTATTGATTGCATCTATTGGAACCCTCGTTGTTGTAACCGATGGAGTGCCAGGTTCAATCCGGGCCAAATATTCTGTTTTATGTTCAGATCAGCCAGATGTATCTTCTCATGCCTACCTTACACTTTCATTCTAAAAATAAACAATCACACCATCAAAATCTTGAAGCTACCAGATAATGCATGATTAATTCAAACCAATGTGAATAAATAAGTATTCATTTGTCATCCAGGACATCAGAGTACACAGCAGCAGCACTATCCCTGATCGTTATCATCAACATTTGATGTCTGTTTTTCATGCTAGCATTGGTTGGACAGCTTGACAGAAACTGGCAAGGCCAGGGGCTGTACCAGGATTCCATTGTCTATTTTGGCGTAGTTTCTATAGCTGGATGTCCTTCCAAATGCCAACCACCCTTTAGAGTGTACTGGATGCTTTATGTGGCACCTTGGTTTTGGGGTCTCAATTCCATTGTGATGGACAGGACTTTGCAATACTCTATTTGGACCATCAGCAGCTCTTGGGGACTGAAGTATTTTCTGGTCCTCAAGAGAAAGGCTAGTTTTGTAAAGCAATGTAGAGGATACGCTTGTATGCAAGGACAGCCATGGTTTTACTGTAAGAGAATGTTATTTAAATAATGTCACATGAAGCAGCATTGAATGAAATATCATCATCATCATTTTTATTGTCCGCTTTTCTATGCTCGCATGAAGGGGATGAAATGTCATGCTGGTGGAATGTCTACAGCCTGATGCCCTTCCTGTTGCCAACCTTCACCTGTTTTCAAGATAATATTTCCACAAGACCAGACATGTTTTCACAGAAGATTGGAAACAAAGGATACATCATGTGATATTTAAACAAGAAGTCAGTGACACACACACACACACACATATATGATGGACTTCAATTAGTTTTTATCAACCAAATTCAACAATAAGGCTTTGGTCAGCCTAGGGCTATAGTAAAAGACACTTGCTCAAGGCACCATAGTGGGGTTGAGTCCAAAACTGTGTGGTTGGGAAACAAACTTATGACCACAGCCATGTGTGTGCCATAAATATATTTATATAAAGTCATATCCAATATGTTCAAATGCACTTGAATGTGAGAAGATCTACTGCAGCAGAGATAGTTCCAGAAGAAAAAACATCATTCATAGTCCATCTTGTTTCATGCGTGTCTAAGAGGAGAATTTTCCTTCCAGGGCTATCTCTGCATTGGAAGGTCTTGTCATGTCCAAATGCACTCAATCATTCTAATCCAGGTACAAGCTGAAAATAACTGTAGCATTAGCCTTGTACTATTTTACCAGTAACAAAATTGTAATTATTGCTTCCACAGCTAAGATTTCATCTATTTTATGAGAGACTAGAAGTTGAGGTTTGGCTTTTTTGAATTAATGAAATTTTTACAATCTAAACTATCTTTGGTTATGCTGCTTTCACCAATTCCCATGACTGTCTGTCGCCATCCAATTCCATTATTATGAATTTGAATTGGGAGCTTGAATCATAGGGAATTTTTCATTAGCTGAGTACACAGCCATGGACGCTGCCCCTATAGATGCATTTCAGTTACTCTCTTGACAGAGCTTGGTGATCCAGGCCATTGATCTTCTAGGATTCCTCCACTCAGCAGCAATGCAAGAAGCACTGTTGACTCAGTTGAACTTTTGTTAACCTCTTCACAATCCATCACATGCTGCAGACCCATGATATTTGGAAGCAGCCCATATCTAAACAAGAAGTGATATCTGTGGAAACAGTAGGAGACGGAATATATATTTTGCTTACCTTTAAACTGTAATTTGGGTTGAAGTGGAAAATACTGCTATTATATTCCATTTCATCTAAGAATGAACAGAAACAAAACTTAATTACTGTATTAATTAACTGACACAATGATGATAACTTTTGGATAATTATTACTGTAAGTAATAATTTCTTGTTCTATAGAGAAATATAAGACCCCACTAAATAAGGTATTGGACTACCTAAATTTTGAGTTAAAATCTGGTGTATGATTCTCTGGTTGAAGACCATACTACACATCCTGACAAACAGTAGCGAAAGGTTTGAGAGAGATTTGGCTTGTATGTTTACCAAATTGAGTAACTGTATAGAACAGGCACGGACAACCTTTTTCAAGAAGTTGGCTGCATGAGACATGGTTCTTTTCATCAAACAAGCTGCACTACTATGAAAATTCAAGGTAATTTTTCATTTAAGCATTCCATTCAGAAAGTCTCACAGGCAACAGGTTGTCCATGATTGGTATAGAGGCTTTCTCATTGATCTAGCTGACATTTTGTTGTTTCTTGGAAAAAAAATGTTATTCTGCATTGCCTATATCCACTTTGCGCTTGAGTATAGTTACCAGATCAGATAATATGGGAGAAAGATAATATCAGATAAAGTAACTAGACTGGAGAGCATAACTTTTTTTTTATCTGCTTACTGCTTTGAAATTTGAGCAAAGGTAAGTCCTTAGGAAGGGCAATGCTTATTGTCATTACTCAAGACCTCCAAAAACTGGAGGGAAAAAGTTATCCTTAGATTGGAGACCTTTTTTTGACTTCTTGAAACAGAGTGGACTTCATTAAAGGTAGCAAAGGGTCAGGTTAAGGTGTTAAACTATACAACTCAAGGGCCTAGATGGTCTCTCTTTCTGATGGTTTTCTGGCCCAAAATGCCGCCCGTGGGACTAAATCCAAAACAGCAAAGTTAGAAGGTCAACATCACAAAGCCATGTTCTTTAGTGTCTTAAGAAGCATATAGATTACCAATAAATATATATTTTATAATATATCATAGTTTTATGATAACAGTTGAGGTATCGTTTTAATTTCTGGCATTCCAGTACAAGAAAGTAATTAAGATAAAACTAACCATTGTTTGTTGTATTTGGAATATTCAGTTCCATGAATGAAATAGCTGGAGATGATCCTTGGCTTTCTAATTCAGGTAACTGCAAAATAGATTTATACTCCTTTTTTATTTTTGCTGATCAACATACTTTGTGTAATCATATATATCCCCCCCACGCACACACATACATCCTCCTCCTCTTCATCATCATCGTCTTTTGTCCTATGTTAGCATGGTGTGGACAATGGTCACAGTTGGAAGCAGCACATATTTAGTGATACTAACTTAGGTCAGGGAACCTCATCTCCCTTGTATTTCATTTAACTTGCTTTCTACAGCTGGTCACCCTTCCTAACACTAGCCACTTTACAAAATGTACTGGGTACTGTTTTTTCATAGTACCACCACTATAGAAGTGTAATATCCTTGGCAAGACCAAAGAGTCCTCTCAACTTTGCATCAGACAGGCTGTACTGAGTGCATTTTCATGACACAAGCACAGGAAAGGTGGTTGTGAGCTCAACCACAACAAAAGGGAGCTCACAATTCTATGTCTCTCCTCACTTATCTGCTTCTTTACAAAGTGAGAAGCATTAATGAAAACGATGAGATTAATGTATGACAAGAGGAGTGATCAGTGTACTCAGTATTTTGAGATAGGCAGAGGTGTGGCTGTGTAGCAAAAAGTTTGCTTCTCAACAACATTGTTCCGGGTTCAGTCCCACTGCATAGCACTTTGGGCAAATGTCTTCTACTATAGCTTCAGGCCGATCAAAGCCATGTGAATGGATTTGGTAGATGGAAACTGAAAGAAGCCTGTCATGTATATATAAATGTGTGTGTATATGTCTTTGTGTCTGTTTGTCTCCCACCACTGCTTGACAACTGGTGTTGGTGTGTTTATGTCCTCATAACCATGCCTAAACCTAATAAGGACTTCTTACTCTTACAGAGCACAAGGCATTCTCAGTAGTACTGTTACCATGATAAAGTGCCTTCAGTACACTCTGTCAAGTGGTTAGTCAAGGATTAGAAATAACATAGATGGAGAGAACTTTTTAGTCTTAAGATTACAACCTTTTTAGTGTTGGCGCCTTGATAAAAAGCACCTTCTATACTCTGTAAAGTGGTTGATGTTAGGAAGAACATCCAACCATTGAAAGACTGCCAAATATGGAATGTTCTGAGCAAGATATGGTGCTCCAGCCCAGTTAAGAGGGCAGGGACCTCCATGTAAGAACTGATTTAGATTGTAACATGTCCAATGCATACTAGCATGAAAAGTGAACATAAAAATTATTATGCATGCATGCATACATACATACATACATGCATACATACATACATAGTGTAGGTAGTAAGGGTAAATCCCAACTGTTTGGGATTTACATCTGTTTATTCCATCATTACGATATATTTAGTAGTCTCAGTTGTTGCTGTATGTTAGTTCAAAATATATACCAAAATTGAGAATTATGGAAATATTTGTAGTGAAACTACCTACCGCCATTAGATACAATACTACTATCGCCATTCTTCTCATTTAAATATAAATTAACGCGAACGTAGGGGAAAACACCAGCCTTGTCATCACGTGACTGATTATTATTTGAAGCGGCAAATTCTTCGAACCTTTCCCGCCAGAATGCAAACTGACCAATCACAGCCCTTAATAAGGTCACGTGATAGAGTATATTTCTGATATCAGGTGAGCCAATAATTCGCTATAAATAGATCAACTCATACCCAACAAATTGGTCTCGGTTCAGTTTCTCTTAGAGACTGTTCCGTGTACCACACGACAGAAGCAGCAACAATCAGCCAGCGACCACTTCAACAGCTTTGTCCAGCCAACGATGACCACCGCCGTCGCCACATCAGCAACAAGAGTCTACGACTACTAACCAGCACCATCGTCATGACCAACACGATTACTACCAAGCAGCCTCTACACCACCAGCGTCAACACGACTTACTATGTACACCAAACCACCTCTCTCTCTTTGATTCTGTTAGGTGACTTAGCTTCACCACGATAATAAACAGACAAGAGATTTCAGCCTGCGATAAACGTCTGTCCTCAAGGCCCTGGCATCGAAGCCAAAACACAACTAGTGATAAGCTCTGCCAAACGACGAACATCTGTATAACAAGAATCACGGCCCAGCATCGATGCCACGACATCACAACTAGTGATCAGCTCTGCCACACTCAGCCTCCCCAATTTCACATACAGAACTTTTCCTATAGTGTACACAAGAACTGGTATATAATTGCTCACGTGTTATTGACTCTCTTTCTCTCTGCTGTAATAACATACACACACATGTATCACTCACATACACACTTTTCTTTGTACGACGGCCTGTCTTTGATTATGTTCTTATATGTCGCATTCACACTCTCACACAGACATACATCTTTAACGCCATAATAAATATCTCTGTTATTCATCTAATACGGTTGTGGTCTTTCATTACTGGTCATCTATGTTATCGTCGTATAACATATCATGTATATCATCTTCGATAAATATATTTTGTGTTCGACCGTGTGACGCGTTTAAATAAAAGGAGTCCTCTGTTTTTCCATTCGTCACCATTTCTCCTTTTCTGAGTTCGCACGGTCGTTCCCTTACATATTGTTTGCAGAGTTATTGTATAACAAAACAGGAAATTTCTTGATATTATTTATTCTTCATTACACATGTTTCATTTGCTAATAGGAAATTACAAAGTTTTACATGTTAGATAGACATGTAAGGAATTTCCGATTAGAAATTCTTCAGACAGAAAAATTAAATTAAACGTAGGAAATCTGTTATATGCCTATCTAACATATAAAACTTTGTAATTCCTATCAGGAAATGAAACATGTGTAATGGTGAATAAATAATACCAAAAACTTTCCAATTTCCTATTTTGTTATGTGGGGGTGGGTACAGGTATGTATAAGTAGTAAAACTATTGAAATACAATTAGACAAACAGCTTACCTGATCAAAACATGTGTCATTTTCCTCATTGATCAAATAATTAAACCTTCTTTTCTTTGATCTTCAACAGAAAAAGGAAAGAAACATTAAAATACATTTAATATATCTTTTTCTTCCTTGTTATTTAGTAGCTAATTAATTTCAAGTGGCAAATGGCAAGAATTACAAATGATGCACCCATCAAGTTGAGTGCTCAGAGTGAGAGGTTTAACCCTTTCGTAATTAAACTGGCTGTATCTGGCCCAAATATTCTGATTTATATTTAAACCATCCATATTTGGCCCTTCACAATTACCTTACTATTCTAAAGAGAAACAATCAGATCATCAGAATCTCAAACCTACAAGACAGTGCATGATCAATTCAAAACAATATGAATAAATAAGCAATACATTTGGTAGGGTAATTTACCTTATACTTGTTTCAGTCATTAGACTGTGGCCATGCTGGGGCATTACATTGAAGAACTTTTAGTCAAATAAATTGACTCCAATACTTCTGATTTTTTTGATTTGTTTTAAAGCCTGGTCCTCAATCTATTGGCCTCTTTTGCTGAACCACTAAATTATGGGGATGTAAATACACCACCACCAGTTGTGAAGCAGTGATTAGGGACAAACACACACATACACACACACATACAACAGGCTTCTTTCAGTTTCTGTTTACCAAATCCATTCACAAGGCTTTGGTTGGCTTGAGGCTATGGCAGAACTGGCTCTGAACCATATATATATATGTGTGTGTTTGGGTATGTATATGTGTGTGTGTGTGTGTGTGTGTGTGTGTGTGCGTGTGTGTGTGTGTGCGTGTGTGTGTGTGTGTGTGTGTGTGTATACATACACACACATGCACATACATACATACATATATATATTATATGTACACACACACACTTTGGGCTGGCTTCTTTCAATTTCTATTTACCAAATCCACTCCAAGGATTTGGTCAGCCCAAGGTTATATAGAAGGCACTTTGCCCAAGATATCATGCAGTAACACTGGACCTGGAACCATGTGATTGGGAGCAAGCTTCTTACCACACAACCACGTCTGTGCCTTGAATGCTAAAAGGGTTAAATCATCTCACATACACTGTTAATGTCCTTGAAAAAAAAAAAACAGTTTTAGAAATCATACAATCTCCTCCTTTCTTCAGTAAGAAACTTTTTTTCAATCCCAGCAGTAAGCATAGGGATAGGCATGGTTCCAGGTTCAATCCCACTGAGTGGTACACTGATCAAATGTCACCTACTATAACCTCATGATGACCAATGACTTGTGGGTGGTCATGTGGATGCCAATCATGTGTGTATGTGTATCTTCACATCATCATTATCAGCAACGTCTGCTTTAGTATGCTGGGATGGGTTGGAAGGATTTCCTGAGACACGGTTTTACAACCAGATGTCATTCCTGTTGTGAACCATTTGAAATTATATCTTATGAGAGGCAAGGTTGTCATAAGATGTATTTAAATACAGGCATACCTCAGCTTAAGTCGTTTTGATTTAAGTCATTGTCAATTATACATCGGTTTTCAAAAATAATATATAGAAAAATAAAAATCAAGTTAAGTCATTTTACTTGACTTTACATCTGTCCGCCACAAATATTGGAATTGTAAAATCACTACAGAACTGTTAAAAGCACATAACATCATGTTACAGTACAATGAATAAGAATAAAGGCATATAAAATCATATGTATAGTAAATGTTAAGATACACACCATAAAGTAGTGTAGCTTAGTGAAGGAAATCATGAAATCAGCTGTGTTGTCTTCTTTATCAGTCTTTCAGAACTCATGTTGCACTGTAGTTCCAATATCTACCGTTAGGCATCGTTATCACCCATGATTCCCACACTGGTTTTGAATTCAGATTTGTTTATGTCTGTTTAATGGCTACTTTCTCATTCTCATTCATTTGTAACTTTATTTTTTGCCCCCATGGCTCCTTAGAGAATTCATAGTGAAAGTGCTAAGCATCATGCTATATTACTGAAAGCAAAGAACTGGGAATGGTTACAGTTCTATATTTAAGAGATGAGGAATTATGTACATTATTTACATTTGACAGATATTTGTCCTTGTCTTGTTTGTTGTTAATACAACATTTCGGTTGATATACCCTTCAGGCTTCATCAGGTTTCTTGGGGAAATTTCGAACCTGGGTTCTCATTCCTAAGGTATTTTTGTTGTTGTTGTTGTTGTTGTTATTATTCAGGTAACTATTTGGAATCGAACTCGGAACCTTGGGGTTAGTAGCCTGCACTCTTAACCACTACGCCATATGCATGTGGGCATATGGGGTAGTGGTTAAGAGTGCAGGCTACTAACCCCAAGGTTCTGAGTTCGATTCCAAGTAGTTACCTGAATAATAATAATAATAATAATAATAATAATAATAATAATAATAATAATAATAATAATAATAATAACATCGAAAAATACCTTAGGAATAAGAACCCAGGTTCGAAATTTCCCCAAGACACATGATGAAGGCTGGAGGGTATATCAGCTGAAACGTGTTAACAACAAACAAGATGAGGACAAATATCTGTCAAATTTAAATAATGTAAATAATGGGAATGGTTATTATCCGTTTAGCCTAGAGACAAGTAAATTCGGCCTAGTCTAGCTAGCCTAGAGAGAAGTTAATTCGACTTAAGTCGTTTTTCGACTTACGTCGTGTCTCCTGGAACCAATTAACGACATAGGGTGAGGTGTGCCTGTATGTGCACACACATTATATATGCGTTTGTTGGTGTTTCTAAGCTGGATAAATCAGTCTACTGAGTTGCGTCCCCTTACATAAAAAAACTCACAAGCATATTGGTTTCAAATTTTTGCGCAAGGCCTGCAATTTTGGAGGAAGGTTGCAAGTCGATTATGCTGACCCCTAAAAGGATGAAGAGATTTGAACTTAGAACATGAAAACAGACAAAATGCTGCTATGTATTTTGCCCAGTGTGTTAATGATTCTGCTTGCTCACAGCCTTAAGACTCCTGAACTTATTAGATGCATGGGGAAAAAACAGTTGGTGTGTCTGTGTGGCAAGAAGCTTGCTTCCCAACCACATGGTTCCAGGTTCAGTTCCACTGCATGGCATCTTGGCCAAGTGTCTTCTGCTAGAGTCTCAAGCTAACCAAAGCCTTGAAAGTGATGTCCTCAGAAAGGCTACAGTCCGATGACTGAAACCAGTAAAATAGTAGTGTAGGTGGCCAAAACAGCATAACAAATTGTTATCAGTTTGTTGTCTCAAAGTTCTTGGTTCAAATCATACAGAGATCAACTTTTATCACACATCATTAACATTTAGCATTTAATGTCTGTTTTCCAAGCTGGCATGGTTTCGATAGCTTGATAGGAACTGGCAAGGCCAAGGGTTGCACCAGGTTCTATAGTCTGTTTTGGCTTGGTTTCTACATTTGGATGCCCTTACACAGTGTACTGGGTGCTTTTTACATGGCACAGTCACCAGTGTATTTTATGTGGCATCAGCACCCACACCAATTTTTTGTGTAGCACTTTGGTTTCAGGATCCCAATTCTGTTTTCTCAAGTACAGTAATACACCACATATCTCAGTCCTCTGTCATCTCATATTTTGCATTCATATTCTAAGGTTGATCTCATTGTTTATAATGAAATAGGCATCTTGGTTTGAGACAAACTTTAATGTCTATATGATATCTTGCCAGTTTTTTAATGCAGCTTTGTACATTGTATTATTTCTCAAACTTATCTAAACAACTGAGGGAATCCTCCAATAATAGACCATCCAACAACAGACTGTTGAAACAGTCTGAACTGATAGTTTCATAGTCACAGTCCATTCCACATCACGTCTCTATTTCACTTCAGTAATAACAAAGATGATTTCTAACACAGGCACAGAAATTTAAGAGAGACTTAAATCAAAGTAAATTGACTCCAGTGCATGACTGGTATTTTCTTTTCCAACTGGGATAACAATGCATTTCCCCTACAGCAAAACACCTGCTCCTGTCCCTTTATCATGCTTTAACTTCTCACCACCTGGCATAAAGTCATCTTTCTCACTACGACTCCCTTCTCAGTTGTTTACATTAAAGAGGGCATCCAACTGTAGGAACCATACCAAAGCAGATGTTGAAGCTTGATGCAGTCCTCTGGCTCACCAGCTCCTGTCAAACCCTTGCTAGCATGGAAAACAGGCGTTGGATGATGATGATCCTCAAGAACAGTGTTTCTCAACCAGGGTCCATATAAGATTTTTTCTGGTTCACACAAGTAAAACAGTAAATTAGAGATCCATAGTAGTATTTTAAAGATGCATGAAAAAAAATTTGCTTTAAATGTATTTATTACAAGAAAGAGTTAGGTTTCCTTCTCTAACATTTTATATAGCTAAGCCTACACAAGTTAATGTGTGAAAAAGAATAGGTATTTTGAAAGACATATCTATAAAACTAGTTTTAAACATCAAAATGGCTATGGGGGTTCATGAAAGTAAAACAATAATCAAAGGGGTTCATAGGTAAAAGATGGTTAAGAAATACTGCCCTAGAATGATAAAAGGCACAGTCAGTCTCTGTGTGATTTGAACTTAGAATATAAAGAGTCAGATGAAATGTAGCAAGGTACTTTGTTCGATGTTCTTTCAAGTCTGATAATCTACCAACATGATAATAATTGTTTTAAACCCAGGAGGGAAACAGTCAGTTAATCTTTAGCACGCTGAATGTAAATCATGTTGCTGTACAAGTTTTCTTCCCTGTTGTTGAAGGTGCATTGTAAAGCACTGAGAGGGGAGAAAACTCATACACCATGCTAAAGGTTAAATCGACTCCAGTATTTTACTGGTGTTTTATATTTTGTTGATTGGTGTTAAGAAGGGCAACCAGCTGTAGAAACCATGCCACAACAGACAGTTGGAGTCCGGCAGCTCCCTGCTAACCAGCTCCATGTCAAACTGTCCAACCCATGCCAGCATAGGGAGCAGATGTTAAACAATGATGATGATGATTACCCTAGAAGAATGAAACACAAAATTGGCCTTGGTAGGATTTGAACTCAGTTAACTAAAGTGATCCCAGTACTTATCTAGAACTTTATTTTATTGCCACCACCCCATCCACCCGCCCAATAAAACAAAGCATTAGTTTATGATTATCGTTAAGTATTTACTTACATCCTGTTCTTAAAGTTGTATTCTGGAGTATTAAAATATTCATTTTCATTTTCTTGATTAGGCATTCTATTAATGACTTTTGACTGTTTGCCAAACTTCCAAACAGGATTCAGATATGAAGTATTTGAAGTTTGAAAAGTTTGGAAATTCTTCAAATTTGGTTGAGAACATTCTTGCAATTTTTTAGTTGTTTCCAACTGAGAATTTTTCAAGTCAACCACTTGCGAAAGATTTGATGTCTGAGCTTGTGTATTATAGTTGTTAGACATGATCCTTTGAGACCTTCTTAACTGACCGGGATTATAAGGAATCACATTCAAAGAATTATTACTATTTACATTGTTGTTTTGTATATCAAAAAATCGATTATCATTGTCAATATGCTTCTTGTTAACAGCATTATAAGGCTTGATGTTGAAGTCTCTTTCACAGGGTACTACAGAAATGAATTTCTGATTTTCACTGGTCATGTTTTGAGATAGAATATCCATTTTCTGTTTTATGTGATAAAGTTCATTTGATATTTTTTGAAATGAGACATGTTGTATTTCACACATGCTATTGATTTTTTCTTGCAAATCTTGGTAACTATTCTTTATGTTCTGACTGATAAGATTTTCAATATTTTCCTCTTGGTAATGCTCGTTACTTTCAAACTGCTTTTGTATACTGTCCTCAAAGTTTTTAGAACAATTCTTCAGTATTTGCTCAAACCTTAAGGAGACACTTTTGCTGAAGTTTAACAATGTGTTAGCAGAATGATGTAGCACATCATCTGTTGAAGATAATATTCTAAAAAAAAAAATTAAAAAAAGGATAAAGAAAGCAAAACAATCAAGGTTAATTATTATTATTATTATTAGAAAGTTGATGAAGAGCTCACAGTGACGAAAGAGTTTAGACAAAGCACACTAAAACAATCAAGGTTTGTGTAAATGAAAGAATACAAGAAAAGAAATACTCAGAAAAGAAACATGTAAATAGAAATGGTTATGGTTGAGCTTCATTCTAATGAATGGTTTCAAATTTTGGCACAAGGCCAGCAATTTTAGGGATGGAGCATGAGTTGATTACTGGTGTTCAACTGGTACTTATTTTATTGATCCCCAAAATGATGAAAGGCAAAGTTGATCTTGGTGGAAGTTGAACTCAATGTAGAGGAACCAAAAGAAATGCCATTAAGCATTTTCTCCAACATGCTAACAATTCTGCCAGCTTGACATTTATTAAAGTGATAATCAATCAATGCATCTCTAATGAGACCGAAGGAAGATTGATATTTCACATCTTATCTTCCCAACCACATGGTCCCAGGTTCAGTCTCACTGTGTGGCATCTTGGTCTTCTAGTATAGCCTCGGGCTGACCAAAACCTTGTGAGTGGATTTGGTAGATGGAAACTAAAAGCCCATTGTATATGAATCAAGATGTGTGTGCGTGTGCGTGTGTGTGTGTGTGTGTGTGTGTGCGCATGTGTCTTTGCATCTGTATTTGGACCCCGTTACAGCTTGGCAACCATTATTGGTGTTTACAGTCCCTGTAACTTAACAGTTTGGCAAAAGAGACTGATAGAATAAATACCAGGCTTAAAAAAGAAAACTAGAAAAGCACTCAGAGAGTGCAGACCTCCACCAAGCAGCGCATTTCCGCCCATATACACGCATGCTGAAAATCACCCAATTTCCCAAACCAACGCTGGCAAAAACCTAACCTCCTCCCATACTTATCGCAACCATCATCATCAGCACTGTCTGCTTTCACCACAATCATCATCAAAAGTACAATCACCATCAAAAGTACAATCACCATCAAAAGTACAATCACCATCAAAAGTACAATCACCACAATCAGTTTCTTTACACAGTTGAAAATCCATTATCCGATACTGATGGGACCGAGATTGTTGCAGATTTTTGATTTTTCTAATTTCGGAGTGCTTTATTAAAAAAAAAAAAAAAAAAAAAAATTGCATCTACAAAACGGAACAGTTTGAGGATAGAAACCAGGTCTAAACACAATAGCTTATAAGCATACTCTGAATGTAGTTCTATATAAATCTTTAATAATTTTTTTTATACTTAAGACCATCAGAAATGTTAAGATATCAGCCTCTACCCACGTTGTCATGCTTTGATTAAAAGGTTACAGACTAATTTAATAGCACCACCTGGAAGAGATACACAGTCAGCTCTGAGGAACAGTAGCCCATTCAAGCAGAGGGTTGTTGTTTTCAGAAACACATCTGGTTTATCTGGTATTTGTTGTGGGTAATCATCTAGGGATCGTTTGAATGCTGTGAAGTCACTTTCCTCCTTTATGTGTGTCTGGTACGATGTTGAAGAGTGCAGGGCCAATTGAGGTGAAATAGTTCTGTCATAGTGTTGTGATACGACACGAACATTTCTGTAGTGGACAGATGGCACAGGGGCCAAGCCTCGTACGAATTTTAAAGATGGGCAATGTTGATGGAATATTTTCTACATCATACAGATGATATAGAGCTCACAGCAGCGGTGGAGGGAGCAAAGCCTGAGCTTTTTGAGTCAATCCCATTAGTCAAGGCTTGTCTGCAGACCTCCGCCAAGCAGCTCATTTTAAGATAGATATACGAGTAAAATTACTAATAGAGAAACGAAAATAAACTTTGGAAACAGCAACACCACCATAGGTTATGTGGAAACAATGAACGTATTTTCGAGGGAGATAATCAAAGAATGTAACATTGTAATACTTCATGTAAAGTAAATATAACAAATGAAAAATCCTTCAAGAATCCATAAGAATTCCTGGATCACTACCAAAATTTCATCATCTGTTCCTTGTGTCATTACCAACTTTTCCTGCGAGTTTCATCAAATACTGTTCACAACTTTTTGAGTTATTTTGCACACAGACAGACTGACACCAATGAAAACATAGCCTCCTTCCTTGACGAAGGTAATAAGACAAATATTGGGGTCGGTTCATTCAACTAAAAACTCTTCAAGGCAGTGTCCCAGCATGGCTGCAATCTAATGACTGAAACAAGTAAAAGATATGTGTGTGTGTGTGTGTGTGTTTGTTTATCTATCTATTTATTTATCTGTCTATGTCAGAGGTCACCAAACTTTTTCCTCGGCGAACCAGATAACTGAGAGAATGATGAGTGTGGGCTGCATTACCATTTTGTTCAATACAATACAGTGAACACACAAAAAATAAAGACAACCAACGAATTTATTTACCAAAAAGTTATCAAAGAAGGCGACATTAGCAGTAAGCTGGTTATATCACAGACAGAGCACACATATCCGAATCTCACAAACTAAGCAGCAAAAAAGGTTGGTGAGATTTGTGAAACTGGTGCTTAACTTTGAAGATATCATCAATATTTGGTTTGGAATTGCTGCATCCAGCCAACAGAATTGCTTTCAAATGTTCATCAGTCAACTTTGATGTGCTGACTTCACATTCTTCACATTTGAAAATGTTTGCTCACAGACATAAGTTGTTCCAAACACGGATGCCATACCAGAGGCAAATGCAAGTCCTTACACAAAAGGTACAGAGTCGCAGCGGGCTGGATGAACTGACCTCACGGGCTGGATGAACTGACCTCACGGGCTGGATGAACTGACCTCACGGGCTGGATGAACTGACCTTGTGGGCCATAGTTTGGTGAACCCTGGTCTATGTTAATCTTTACCTTATTTACATTATTTATATTTGATGGATATTTGTCCTCATCTTGTTTGTTGTTAACAACATTTCGGCTGATATACCCTCCAGCCTTCACCAGGTGTCTTGGGGAAATTTTGAACCTGGGTTCTCATTCCTAAGGTACATCAGCCAAAACGTGTTAACAACAAACAAGATGAGGACAAATATCCGTCAAATGTAAATAATGTACATAATTCCTCATCTCTTAAATATAGAACTATATTAATTTTTGTCTAAAAAAAATAGAAATGAAATATAATAAAAGAAGTCATTATCATTATTGTCATCAATTAATTAGCAAAGGACGTGAGTAGTGCTCACATTTTCAGTCACTTTCTGATTAATGTGGTTGATGTACAGTTCAAACATTTATTAGTAGATAGTCTCCATGATGAAAAAGGATTGTGTGGTGGGGTGGAGGTGGCAAAAATTCCAGAAGACTCTGATGCAATATGGAAAGGACAAAAGGAAAGCCCTTAGGTTGTACAATGCATGATGACAACCTTCATTTGTTTTCTTGCTGGTTATTTTGGTTATCTGAAGCAGATTAGTTGGGCCATGTGTTTAGCTTGTGTGACGAGCAACACTGTGGAATGTTCCTACTTAGCTTTTACTTGTTTCAGTCATTGGACTGCAGCCATTCTGTGGCAGCACCTTGAAGAATTTTTAGATGAATTAATCGACTGAAGTACTTATTATTTTTTTAAAGCTTGGTATGTAATGTATCGCTTTCTTTTGCCGAACCACTAAGTTATGGGGACGTAAACAAACCAACATCAGTCATTAAGTGGTGGTGGTGGAAGACAAACAAAGACACAGACACACACACACACATGCATATGCACACGTGCACACACACACACACACACATGCATATGCACACGTGCACACACACACACGACAGACTTCTTTTAGTTTCCATCTACCAAATACACTCACAAGGCACTGGTCAACCCAAAGTTATAGTAGAGGACACTTGCCCAAGGTGTCATGCAATACAAATGAAGCTAGTAACATGTGGTTAAGAATCAAGCTTCCTACCACACAGTCCCACCTGTGCCTATACACAGCCACACCTATCTTTGGTAAATTAATACCTTGTCCATCCATGGAGATGCATGGCTTAGTGGTTAGAGTGTTGGATTCATGATTGTGAGATTGTGGTTTCGATTCCTGGATCAGGTGATGCATTGTGTTCTTGAGCCAAACACTTCATTTCACATTGCTCCAGTCCACTCAGCTGGCAAAAAGGAATAATCCTGCAACAGACCGTTGTCCTGTCCAGGGAGGAAACCAACCCTATCCTCATTACAGAGTAAGGTGGACTAACCCATGTCCACTTTAGCTAAGTTCATTGAGATTATAGAGGGTGGTTATGTCCATCATATATGAACAAGCTGGTCAGTAAAACAAAACAAGAGTAACATGTCCTGACCTTTACACTGTGATTGACACAACTGACCAATCCAATGCCTCACAGTATATACACTTAGTGTGTTCCTAGAGCAGATAAAGAAAGTGTAAGATATTTATGCACACACACACATAGATATGTAGGAAATAAGTAGAAAAGCACAAGTTTCACATATAGTGTGAGGTATATGCAGAAACTATGCTTTGGTCATATAATGCATGTGAATGAAGACAACTGTATAATAAATGCCAATTGCTTAAAATGGATGAATCATGTGGAAGAGGGAGACCCGGCAAGATGTGGGAAATAGTAAGAGCTGATCTAAAAATGTTGAGCCTCATGGAAGAGTTGACAAAAGAGCAGTTGATCAGCAAGTTGTTGTACTTGAGAGACCCCAACAGTAACAGTGAAGTCCATACTTGGCACTCCACCTAATTTGCCCACATCATGAACCCCACTACTTCCACACACATCTCATCTTCCTAACATCAATTCTTCATCATTCTTCTAATAGTGGTACGACCTAGCTACTGAGGTCATTTGAGAGCAGAATCAGCACATACTTCACCCCTCACCTCTGACTTTAGCACAACCAGGAACTGCCAGAATTGTTAGCATGTAGAGCAAAATACTTAGCAGCATTTCAGCCATCATTATATTCTGAGTTCAAATTCTACTGAGGTTGACTTTGCCTTTCATCCTTTTGGGGTCAATAAAATGAATACCATTTGAGCACTGGGGTTGATGTAATCAATTTACCCCTTCCTCCAGACTTGCTGACCTTATGCCAAAATTTGAGACCATTATTATCCCTCTTCATATTACTTCCCACCAATCATCCCCTTTTCTCAGCCTTTCAATAATTTCTCCCTCCCCTCAAAGCTAAATTTTAGTCTGTCAAACATGTTTAACCCCTCTTCTGTCATCATTTTCAACCACCTCTCATCCGTTGTCTATACTCCTTCACCTTTGTCACACCAATCACTGTTGCCACCTTCATATACCTCTGACCCTCACCTCTGTCATAGGTCATCATCCTCCCATCCTCTCCCCTGTCACACCCTGCACCTCTCCTTGCTTTCTGATCAATCTATAAATATAATGATATTCTTGTTCCCCACACTTCCTATACTGATACTTAGCAATTTCTCCTTCCTGAGCAACTTCTTTCTCAACTGGGGTCCATATAGACCCCACTTCAGGACCACTGGTCTGTATTCTCCTTTATACTTGCCTTCTTGTATCTTGTGATTATGTTTCAGCACTCCCTTCTAGATATTTTCACCCACCCTTGCATCATGTGGGAAAGCCATGTATCTCGTCTATAGCAAAATACTTGTACTTGTTCCTTTATCCTATTTTAGCTTTCAACACCTGGCATAAAAGCCACCTCCACCCTTCCTTTCAAATATACTCCTACTCAGATGTGAAAGCTCTTTCCTTTTCCCTGTTTTATTTTCTTCTGCATATTAATTGGTGACCTCACTAGTGATGGCACCACATAAAACAGCACCAAGTATACACTGTAAAGTGGTTGGCATTAGGAAAAGCATCCAGCTATAGAAATCATGCCAAAGCTGACATTGGGGTCTGATTTAACTCTGTGGTTTGATTGACCCTATCAGACAGTCCAACCTATGCAGGCATGGTGTTAAATGATGATGATGTTGCTCTATAAGCTTGTTTTATGTTTATGTATCAATTCTCTGCATGAATATATATACACATGCATGCAGTCATGAGATTCTATCTATAAAATTCCATTCACAAGGTATTAGTTAATATGAGACCATGGCGGAAGTCACTTGTACAAGGTGCCACACAGTGAGATTGAACTTTGGCCCAAGGTGATTGAGGAGCAAACTTCATAACCATTTCATAACCATACAGCAATACTAGCATCTGCAAACTTTTTTAATTCATATTTTATATTTTTGGAAATAGAAGAAAAAACATATTCAAAATAGCAAAAATCAAACAATAATTATCTAAAAATTAATATTATTTACTTCTTTTCGAGATCTTTAAAATTTTTCATCAAGAATGTTTTTAACTGTGAAAATTCTTTACTCTGTCCTTTCATAACTTCCACTTCATGAACAAAAGAGCTTTTATTTGATGATTCTTGTTTCAAAATTGCAATCAATTTCTGTAAATTATCCTTCAACCAGCCCTGATGACCTGAAAACTCTTCAGAAATTTTGTTACAAAACAGCTTCTCACTGCTTGCATAATAATGCTTTAAACAACTCAACTCTTGATTCAGTTTTTCAATTTCATAGTCTTTCTACAATAAAACAAAGTTGAGTGATAAAAGCTATAGGATTTGTAATGATGATTATAATGACAAAGTTTATCAATTATTATTACAGAGAAGCTTTGCAGTTATATAGACAATGTTTCATGTAAATGAATGAAAAAGAATATTTGATTGATTATTAATAGGACCATTTATTTAGTAGAGTATATATCAAGCAAATGCACGTGGCTTAGATGTTATGGTATTCAGCTCATGATGAGCTTGATTCCTAGTGGCACATTGTGTCCTTGAGTACATTACTCCAGTCTACTCAACTGGTAAAAATGAATAGCATCTGAATTTCAAAGGATCAGCCTTGTCACATTCTGTGTCATGCTGAATCTCCCCGAGAACTATGCCTAAGGATAAACATACCTGCTGTGGAGTGCTCAGCCACTTGCATGTTAATTTCACAAGTGGACTGCTCTGTTGATCAGATCAACTGGAGCCCTCGGCATCGTAACCAATAAATTGTTGTTACAATGTTGAAGTTACTTGTGTGTACAGATGTTTTTGTAGATGCAGTAGAATATTTGTGCCTGGTTCCATGGTTCATTGAGTATGTTAGCTTAGAATCAGCACATACTTCACCCCTCACCCCTGACTTTGGCACTACCAGGAACTGCCAAAATTGTTAGCACATAGAGCAAAATGCTTAGCAGCATTTCAGCCATCGTTATGTTCTGAGTTCAAATTCTACTGAGGTTGACTTTGCCTTTCATCCTTTGCTAGCTTAGTTTTTCTATGGCTGCTATGGAGAAAAACATAGTAAAAGGAATATATACAGCTAGAGAAGATAAGAGGTTTACCCTTGCATGCATTATTTAGTGTACTGACAGAGTTGCTATCAGTCCAGAGATGATTGACCAGAGAGAAGAAGATAGCTGCTTGCTTGTGTTTTATAACCTGCTGGTAAACAAATTCGGTCAACTAAAACAATAGGGTTCTTCTTTTACCTTTGACTTTCTTTTATCATTTTTTGTTGTTGTTGTTGTCGTGTTATGTATCAGGGATTCAGGAAAAGGGATGGCAAACCTTCAGGGAGGAGAAGATGATGCTTCTGCTAAAATTGTGGTTTTCTGTGTATACTAGTGGTCCAATTGGCAGAAACTTCTGTACATTTTGGGATGTTGTTACAATTCTTATTCTGACGATAGCTAAATTGGCTGAAATGCACCTCTTGGAAAATCTATCTATATAACTCCAGTAAGCTGGAGTAATTGGTAGATGAAAAGGATGCAATGGAGGTACATGCATGATTCACTAGGCCTCTTCAGAGATTTACATGCCAACTGTAGGCCGAAACAGCTGTATGACTTTGTCCCTTCTTCAGTCACTAGATGTCCTTTTGAATTTTGAATTTTTAATTGTTGATATGACATAGTGTGTCATATGTGTTTGTATATTGTCTTTATTGTCCTTTTGGTTGAAAAATAAATGGATGTGGATTTGGTAGACGGAAACTGAAAGAAGCCCGTCGTATATATGTATATATATATATATATATATATATATGTATGTATGTGTTTGTGTGTCTGTGCTTGTCCCCCCAACATCGCTTGACAACCAATGCTAGTGTGTTTATGTCCCCGTAACTTAGCGGTTCAGCAATAGAGACCGATAGAATAAGTACTAGGCTTCTAAAGAATAAGTCCTGGGTTCGATTTGCTCGACTAAAGGCGGTGCTCCAGCATGGCCACAGTCAAAAGACTGAAACAAGTAAAAGAGTAAAAGAGTATAGTACAGTGTCTGCAAGTTGATGAGTACCACATATTCCCCTCCATTTTCTTATTGACATATATATTTATATATATATATATATATATATATATATATATATATATATATATATATATATATATATATATATATATATATACAGGGTGCAATGAATAAACTGTCATCTAAATTATGCAAAAATGAAAATAACACTGGCATCTCATTTTAACATATCTTGAAATATTAAAGAGAAAATTTATTCAATAAAATCACCATTGGCTTCAACCACAGCCTCCAGACAACTTCAGAATCTCCTGCAACTCTTCTGGATGGTCTCCTTGTTCAAGTTGGTGAATGCTGCCATAACCCTTGCCTTAAGTTCATCTTTGGTGTTAGAAGGAGTTTTGTGGGTCTCTCGCTCAACTTTGCTCCATGCATAATAATCGAGGAGGGTTGCAATCTGGCGGGGGGGGGGGGGGGCGGTTAAGTGGCCAGATGTTAGGGGTGATATGGTCACCGAGATAGTCTGACAACCATGATTGGGTTCTCCTGCTTGTGTAGCATGGTGCAGAGTCCTGTTGCCAGACACAGGGTCTTCCAGCAGCCACCCTCTTGACTCAGGGTAACACTACCTCCGTCAGGCACTTAATGTAGGCCTCTGTGTTGAGTCTGAGGCCATGTGAGAAGATGAATGGAGGCAAAACGTCACCATGACTAGTGATCACTCCAAACACCCTGTGCATGTGTGTGTGTGTGTGTGTGTTATGTGTGTGCGTGTGTGTTATGTGTGTGTGTGTGTTATGTGTGTATGTGTGTGTTATGTGTGTGTGTGTGTTGTGTGTGTGTGTGTGTTGTGTGTGTGTGTGTGTGTGTGTGTGTGTGTGTGTGTGTGTGTGTGTGTGTGTGTGTGTGTGTAGTGGCTTCATGCAGGCATAGCGTGGATTCGATCCTCAATTGCCAAATTTCACTTAACTCTTCTACAACACTTTTCTCATGGTAAAGCAATAGTTTTTCTGTGAGTGGCAGCAATTACATTTGCCAGATGCCTTTGCTCAGCAGAATAATGTCTTTGCCACTTGACCCTCCTAACCTCTTCTAGGTCACCAAAAGCTAGACTAGAGATAACAGACCGCCAACGAAATTCATTGTTCTTAACAATATGCCTCTCCTTCTAACTAGTTTGGATAATTATATATACTAAAACACCGTAGGAAAAAGTTAGTTGGCAAAAAAGGAGACAACGCAGAGACACGACCACAGGCAGAATCCAGTGAGTGAGATAATTCAACTGAGAGAATGCTTACAGTGAGAATGTTCATCTATGATTCAGTGTCTTATCACAACACCACTGCTGTTTAAATCAGGGGTTTTCAAACTGTGGTCCGCGGACCACAGGGGGTCCGCAAGGACAAGACAGGGGGTCTGTGGACAGCAAATACTTTTTATGGGCAATTTGATTTTATATGTTTTTTAATCGAAATCTTTTAATTGACAATAAACCTATTTGTTAAATACTGTTAAATAAATAAATGTAAAAATATATGTTATTTTAAGCAAATATTTATGTATAAATTTCATAAGCGTTTATAAGGGGGTCGCTAAGGTAAAGCCTGAAATATAAAGGGGTCCGCAAGTCAAAAAGTTTGAAAACCCCTGGTTTAAATGTCAGGCACAATGAAGGTATCATTTTATCGACTTCCTACCCTTAACATTCACTCTATCTTCCTCTAATTCCTAGTTAGGCAGCTAGCAGTTTAACCAAACATAAACAGCAGCAACATACAAAAAAAGATAACTCTGTTGTTCTTATATGATATCCACACTTGCTCGGTTGAGACATGGCATTATACAAAGTAACAGTAAATAAATATTTCTTTACAACTTCGATCACTGTTCTTCTTCCATCTTGCACACTGGCAACCAACACCTTAAGAATAACCGTCACATATATATTCTTTTATTCTTTTACTTATTTCAGTCATTTTGACTGTGGCCATGATGGAGCACCACCTTTAGTCGACCAAATCAACCCCAGGACTCATTCTTTGTAATCCAAGTACTTATTCTATCGGCCTCTTTTGCTGAACTGCTATAGCAGGCTTGTTTTCTGTTTCTGTCTATGAAATCCACTCAAAGCTTTGGTCTTTGGTCAGGTTGGGACAATAGTAGAAAACACTTGCCCAATGTACAACACACAGTGAGAATGAAACTGAAACCATGTGGTTGGGAAGCAAACTTCTTAACCTCACAGCTATACCTGTGCCAATGCTAGACAGTCATGCATACACCTACACAACAGATTATATGTCTAACCTTCCTTCTCACCTGTTTACCCTAGGCCATTCTCTGCATATGCCATCTCTTCTATCCACTGATTGTCATAGTACCCCTGAAGGAATGGAGAAAACAGACTGCACAAGTACTGGTGTCATGATAAAGTAATCATTTGCATTTTTGAAGCAGTGGATGAAAAGAGACATCATAGAGTTGACAAGACCTTTAGTTTTTTCTTGGCAGGAACATGACAGCCCCTCCAGTGCCTGTCCCATAAAAAACATGCATCCAGTACTCCAAAGAATTTGGTGAATGTGTGAGGACATCATAAGGTTCAGGAGGACCCTTTACTCTTGTCTTGTTGAGGACATGATTAAACCTTTTGAGCTGGTACCATGAAAAAGAAAATGCACTCAATACACTTTATAAAGTGGTTGGCATTTGGAAGGGCATCTAGCTGTAGAAACTATGGCAAATGAAAATAGATATGAATGTGCCTAGGAGGTCAGTAACCCAAACAAGAACTGACCCATCCAACCCAAAGAAGCATTGAAAGTAGTCACAGAATGATGATTATGTACACAATTATAACCGAGTCATATAATATATGATTATACATAATGTGTGTATAATCAACACATTTGGTTTGACACATCTACAGTATTAGCATTCAAATACACAGAGAAACATTCATCACACACACACACACACATACCAGTGCAGGCATGGTGGAATGGTTAAAATGTTTGCAACCAGGTTGTTTTGGGTTCCATCCCATTTGCATAGAACCTTGAATAAATGTCTTCTAGCCCCAGACTGACCAATGACATGTCAGGGAATCTGGTGGGTGGGGACCTGTATAATTAGTCAGGTTATCTAGGAAGGTGTCATCCTCAATGACTTGTATCACAGTATTACACCCAGTTGTTACAAGGGTAAAGGAGATGCCTTAGATAGAAGTAATTACAGAGGTGTCAAACTGGTGGGCCAGGTCATGAAAGTTACAGAAAGAGTTATAGCCCAATTAATTAGAAACAGAGTTAGATTTGATGAGATGCAGTTTGGTTTTGTGATTAGAAGTATTATTTATGCCATTTGGTGAGACAACTGCAGAAGTATTTAGTGAAGAATAAACCACTGTAGCCAGCAATCATTGACCTGGAGAAAGCATTCGACTGATCTGTGATATGGTGGTCTCTGAAGAAGCTAAGAATAGATGAATGGCTTGTAAAAGCTGTACACATCATGTGCAGGGGTGCTGTCAATATGATGAGAGTTAGCCATGAGAACAGGGACGAATTTAGTATATAGGTAGGCATTCACCAGGGTTTAGCTCTTTGTCCCCTCCTATTTATTACTGTCCCTCAGGCTATAAAGGAGGAATTTTAGACCTGCTGCCCCTGGAAACTACTATTTGCTGATGATCTTGCTCTCATAGCAGAATCTGTAACAGAATTAGAAAAGAAATTCCAAGTGTAGAAGCAATATCTAAAATTGAAGTATCTTAAAGTTAATTTGAAAAGAACAAGATTCTAGTAGGCAAGGAAACATACAGGCCCCTATCCCTTCAGGTAAATGGCCCAGCTCAATATGCAGGTAATAACCAGTGCAATGGAATCATGGGAAGGATAATGTAAAGGTAGTGCTTGTATGAAGAATATACACAGGAGCCATAAATGGGGAATTGATCTTCTCAAATGCTTAGGGGGTAGTGATGGACTTCTTTCAGTTTCTGTCTACCAATCCACTCACAAGGCTTAGGTCGCCAGGAGCTATTGCAAAATACACTTGCCTAAGGTACAATGCAGTAGGACTGAAACCCAAACCACATGGTTGGGAAACAAAATCTTAAACTACACAGCCACACCTGTAGATGTATGAACATACGTATGTATGTGTGTGTGTGTGTGTGGATGCATGCATGCATGCATGTATGTATGTATGTATGTATAAACATATTAATAAATTATCACAAACACAAAAAATATATTCAAACGTTTTCTGTACACCTTATCTAACTGACTTTGCAAAACTTGATGAAATTGTGTACGCTCTCACACATTCATTCAGGTAAACTAGCCATTACGAGGCGGTATCCAAAGATCCCAGACTAGTTATGTTCAATAAAAAACTTATTCACATAAGTTTTGGCATCAACTCCTTTAAAATAGTCATCTTGCATGTCAAACACTGGTCCCAGAATTCCTGCCACATTTTGAATCCAGCCTGGAAGTCATTTTCTGTAAACAAGTCAAGGACTTTTTGCGATTCACTCTTGACCTTGACAGTGGTGTTAAAACAGCGACCTTTGAGCTGCATTTTCATCTTGGGGAAGAGATAAAAGTCAGCAGGTGCTAAATCTGGTGAATAGGATGGCTGCAGATGCAATACCATGTTGTTTTTTTACAAGAAACTCATGAGTGAGGAGAGCTTAGTGACAGAGTGCATTGTTGTCATGAAGAATCCAGTTCTTTGCGCTCCCCAGATTCAGTTGCTTTCATCGAATGTCCTCCCTGAAACACTTCAAAACATCGTTGATTGTCCTCCAACAATCCTCATGCACAAACTGATGAATTTTCTCTCCATTTCTGGGGGTGACACTCGTAGCAGGTCTTCCAGATCACTCATCATCTTCCAGAGACGTTCTTCTGCTTTTGAAGCACCCATGTGACTCAAAGCATTATGTATGACCCAATGCCTCATCATCATAAGCTTGCCACAGCCTGCCCAATATCTCTGTTGCAGACCTCCCGAGTTTAACACAAAATTTCACATTGGCTTTGCATTCCAACTTCTTGTCCATGGCAAAAATAGCAGACTACAGCATACACAAAAACACAAATTTCACAACTTGCAAAGTAAACACAGTGATAAAGGTCACTGCTAGCTTTCACTGTGCACATAACAATGTGCTGCCATCTGTTGGCATGCTACAGAACCAGTCCAGGAAATTTTTGATACCACCTCATATTTATCTTTTACTTGTTTCTGCCATTAGACTGCAAGAGAAACCAATAGAATAAGTACCAGGCTTAACGAAAAATAAGTCTTGGAGTTGATTTGTTTGACTAAAACCCTTCAAAGTGGTGCCCCAGCATGGCCGCAGTATAATGGTTGAAACAAGTAAAAGATAAATGGTTCATGAAGTATAAAATTTGTTAGGTACCAGAAAATAAAAACTCACTTTAAGGAGGTCCTCACTTTTCTCCTTGTTTTGTTCCACAGTCTGTAACATTGTCTGCTGAAACTCTTTGAGTTCTTGGTTAACTATTTATTAAAGGAAAAACATGCTGTAAAGAGGTTTTATTACTGGCTCTCATTAGTTATTGGGCAGTTGAGGTAGCAGCAGCAGCACCACTACTAATAACAATAATCTTACCTTTTTTTAGCCACAAATATTCAAAGAGATACAGAAAACTACATAGAAACATTAAACAGGGGTTTTATAAAGATGTATGTGGTATGATAGAGATGTTATACAAAGATGAGAGAAGAGATGAAAATATATAATTACATAAAAATATTAAAAAATATGATAAAATGCACAAAAATAAAAACAGGGTATTCATATAAAAATTAAACCTAAACATATGTTGATCAGGGTACCCACATTCCTTCTAATTAATTTCTATCCTGTATTCTTCATAACTGTGCTAATACCAGACCCAAGCCCAGAGGAAGAATCAGTGGGGTTTAGCATTAGGCCAGTAACCCAATTCTGTAAAAGTCAGCAAGAGAAATTGATGAGAATATTTCACATGAGGAGGAAGGCAGGGGACAAAATGCCACTTATGACAGGCTCTAAAGAAAGCTGAAAGGAAGGGAGGGCCTCAGAAAGCTTGACTCTGAGTGCCTAAGCCAGAACAAAGATTGGTATTTGCCACCCAATATGCTGAGCAGTGGAGGAGGACCTAAAGCTAAAAAACAATTCTTCATAACTGTTCATACCAAACTTCCCATGAGGAACTCTGTAATAGTGGGCAAGTGAGAGGTGACATCTTCTGGATTGTTAAACTATAACATTTTGTAAAATCTATCTGAAAGAGATCACCAAACATGTCCAGCATATGAAAATAGAGCTCAAAGGGCAGACCGTCCAGCCCTAGAGCCTTCTGCCTTGTGCAGCCAGTCATTGCATCCCATATGTCTTTGGCTGTTATCACCATTTCACAGAACTCCACATTCCTGGCCAAAAGGTGCAGCATACCAACAAAGTAGGAAGTGAAATCCACCCCCGTCTTCAACTCACCACATGCTCTGTACAGTTCAGCAAAGTGCTGCTGAAATTCCACACACATCTGCTTAAGTAGCATGCACCCACCGTGGCCTGTCAAAGACCAAATTGTGGCTTTGTTGCCATGTACTGCCTCTACCACCCAGGTACGACTTTTATTCCCTCATGTCTTAATGCACATTCTCTAGTTCTTACAACACAACCATCATGCTTAGTATTGAAAAATTGATCAAAAGCTAATCTCACTGCCAGTGAGTGCCTCTTCTAGCTTCCTAACTAGATCTCCCTGCTATCCTAAATTCCCCCAATGTTATTTCTATACTAAACTCTACCACTTCTACTTTAATGGCTCTTTTTAGGGCTATCTACCATCTGTTGTTGACAACTGTACCCAACAATTCCTATGGAGTAACTTGCTAACCTTCTCTCTGAATGATTGACACACTTGCAAATGGGTTCAGCTTCAAGTATCTGGGCCCCTGCCTATGGATCCTATCCAGGTCAATCATAAAGACAAAAAATTTGTGATCTGTATAGCTGAAGTCTTTGAATTGTGGATAACTTATGCTGCTTCTATCTACAGTTGGGGGCATATGCAACAACTGATCTAAAAGTACCACCTTCATTATTACATTCTCACCAACTTACCCTCTGGGTCCAGGAAGATCATCCATATCTTGAGATCCAGGCCTTTCCTAGACAGCACTGCCACCCCACTTCCCATTCTAAGTTGAGCCAAAGATGTGTAGATCCCAAAGTTGTCAAAAATGGAGGCTAGTGTGTGCATGTTCAACACACAGGACTAACTGGTGGCTCTCACATCCCTAGCAACCTGAGGTCATTAATAATAACAATAATGACGATGATGATGATGAAAATAGGAAGAAGAAAAAGGAGGGGAAGGAAAGGGAAGAAAGAAAGAGGTGGAGGAGGAAGAAGAAGAATAACAACAACAACATACAATGAAAGTCACTTATTGTTATCAGTTTGGGAACAGAGCTATTTAGATAACAATAGCTGGATTGTAGTATAAAGCAGAGGAGATAACAATATCGTGAATGTGTTTGGAACCAATGGAGAAAGAAAATGGAATTACTTACATTGTTCCAGATTTGACTGATTCAAAGTTTCATTTTTACTCAAAAACTTGTTTATGTTTTCCAACATTTCTTCTAGTGTTTCTTTTGTCTTAAAAAAATAAATAAATAAAACAATAATAATAATAATAATAATAACAACAATAACCCTTTCTACTAAAGCACAAGGCCTGAAATTTTGTGGGAGGGGACTAGTCAATTACATCAATCCACTGTTTCACTGGTACTTAATTTACCGACCCCAAAGGGATGAAAGGCAAAGTCAACCTCAGAGAAATTTGAACTCAAAATGTAGTGATGGGTGAAATACCGTTAAGCATTTTGCCCTGCATGCAAATGATTCAGCCAGTTTGCCACCTTAGTAGTAGTAATAATAATAATAATAATAATAATAATAATAATAATAATAATAATAAAAGCTTAGACAGAAAGACAAGGAAGTTGCTAACTAGATGTGGGTCACTCCACCCAAAAAGTGACACAGACAGACTCTATGCACCAAGAAAAAGAGGAGGAAGAGGGCTTATTGGATGCGAACACAGCATTAGAGCAGAAGAAAACAACATAGCATGGTATGTAAAAAATGCCACAGAACTACTATTATTAGAAGTAAGAAGGTCAGGCTTGTGTAGGATGAAAGATTGCAAAGATAAAGCACCATACAAGAAATTGAAAATGAATGAAACTGAAAATAGGTGGGTAAAGAAAAGAATGCATGGTCAGTTTCATAGGAATGTTGAAGATAAGACAGACAGAGAAAAAAGATGGCTGTGGATGACTAAAAGGGATTTAAAACCGGAAGCGGAGGCTCTAATCTGTGCTGCCCGAGAGCAAGCACTAAGAACAAACTACATAAAATACAGAATAGACAACAAAGCAGAAAGTGATAAGTGCAGACTATGTGGACAAAACGGTGAAACTCTATGGCATATTACCAGCCAATGTATGCCACTAGCCCAGAAGGAATATATGAGACGCCACGACAATATAGCCAGGCTTGTCCATTGGACACTCTGCAACAGGTATGGACTTGACAGAGCAAAAAATTGATACGACCACAAATCTGAAGGCATTGTCGAAAATAGAAATGCAAAGATCCTATGGGATTTTATGATTCAGTGCGACCATGAGATTGAGAATAGGAAGCCAGACATAGTCTTAATTAAGAAAGAAAACAAACTATGCTGGATCATAGATATAGTATGTCCAGCTGACAACAAGGTTTGTGATAAGGAATAAAGAAAAGTCAAGAGATATGACAGGTTAGCTTGGGAAGTTAAGCAGTTGTGGTCGATGAAAAAGGTGGTAGTAGTACCAATAATTGTCGGAGCCCTGGGAACTGTGAGCAAAAATCTCGAGAAGTATGTGGAACAAATAGGGGCTACAATAAGGGTGGAGCACTTGCAGAAAACAGCACTGCTTGGAACCGCTCAAATACTCTGGAAGGTGCTCGAAAAATAAGAGGTGTCACCTTGGTTCACTGGTAGTGAACAGCTGACACTGTAGTACATCTCCAGCATTAGAAGCCATGCAAATAATAATGATAAAAATAATAATGATAAAAATAAAAATAATAATAATAATAATAACTAGCAGGACCTATGGAATTTCTACGAACTGATTAATAGAATGTTGAGTAAATAATAAACTTTTTCTACAAATATGTATGTATAAAAATAAAGCATTGAAGAAAGGAGTAATTGAAATGTCTACATATATAATAGAATTAGACACTTAGGCAGCAAATACTAAAACTGCGTATATTTGTACAGTTCTTTTTACAAATACATAAAGTTTAGCTATTAATTCTATCCGTTTTTAACATACAATACTCAGAGGCTGGGAAAATAAACAACGCATAGAGATACTTGGGAGTGTCCACCATGTGTGCAAAGATTGCCAATGTCAATCAGTCTGTGGTACACCCCCTCCCAACATAGAGCCATGCCAGTTTCCTCCGATATGAATAAAGAAAACAATAGACCTATATATGTACAAAACAATATAATACATGCCACATATAAATAGTTACCTCTTTTGAAAGATATTCATTTAATATGTATTTATGTATGAATGTATGTATGCATGCATGTATGTATGTATGTATGCATGCATGTATGCATGTATGTATGTATGTATGTATGTATGTATGTATGTATGTAAACTAAGGACATATACCTAATGGAATCAAGGGTCTCCAGAATTTCTGAAAACAATCCACTCCTTCAAGTCAGTACCTCTCGGCAGACAATGTTCTTAGTAACAGTTCGCCTTCTTCTCTTTCCTTGTCTGTCTGTCTCCATCACCTTAACCCTTACATTTGAGAGTTTGCGAGCTCTAGAGTATGCCGCATACAACTGCTCGTGACTGAACACTGGCTAAGGTAAGAACAATCCCACCTTCTCAAATGTCTGCTCTTGTGACTTTTTAATAGTCATGGCATATGACAAATGAGCAGGAAACTAGAGTCTCTCTAAGATGAATGACAAGTTAGCGTCGCTTGGAGCCAGCTTTATTCTGGGGATGAAGACACGTCTACCAATTAGTGAGCTGCTGATCAAGGAAGCTTCGACTGAATGTTGATGCATGGTCACCACTTCCAGTTTTGTACCATTGCAGAGTCCATTCTGGATAGAAATGTTATGAGGAAGCATTACTATTGATCTGGGTTTTAAACTCAATTTGTGAGGAGGCATTCCTGATGGAGTCGAAGAGTTTAGAAATTCAAGTGGATAGTGCTCAGCCTCAGCAGGATCATCTGTCAAAACTTTATCTGTACTATAATAGGTGTGGCAGTCACCTTCATTGATCAGGAGGCAGTCTGGGTTCTTTGGCAAAAGAATTATTCTGCTTCTTGTCTCTTTCCTCAGATGCATTATTGAAGATATCATCCACCAGAGAACTGTCAACACATGAAATTTGAGGCACTTCTATGTCATCAACAGCAAGATTAGGATCTTTTGGAGCTGCTTATGTTCCATTGCCAAGATGCAAGAGCCATGCTGCAAATTCCCTTTGATCTGCTGTTGTCCTGATGTTTTCGCTTAATCTGCATTGGATGAAATTCAGCCATAGAGGAGAATTTTTAATACAGATTTCAATAATTGCCTCATGAGTTCCTCTTGGCAATATGGATAGGACTTGCTTAATGTCTCCCCTCCAAGAGCACAAATTTACCACCAAAAACAGCAGCAATGCCAGTGATATCTCACAAGGCTTTGTCAAAAACATGAAGAGCAAATGAAGGGATCATAGAAGCCTCAAACAAGTTGATCAAATCCAGGTTTCGTAAATGATTTGCATGGTCTGAAGTGGCTGGTGCATTACAAACACTGGCCTCAGTGAGTGGGACAGGCAACTTGAACAAACTATGGGTAGTCTTTCCACCTGACAGTAGTGCAGAGGCAATACCTGTCCAAGCACAACTGCATATATTGAAGTCGTTCCTTCACAGATAAGAAATTATGGTATTAAATATATAAGTTTTACCACAACCTCCTGGTGCATCTACATAGAAACAGGAGTGGCTGGGCACATCACCTCTCCTCTTCTTATCCACAGATTCAAGCACAGCATTAGCAATCAGTCTCTGATCATCAGTAAGTGTTGCAATGCCTGGGTGATCGAGGTCTTCATGACGTAAAAGGGAAGATAATAATAATGATAATAATAATGATAATAATAATAATAATAATAATAATAATAATAATAATAATAATAATAATAATAATGATAATAATAATAATAATAATAATAATAATAATAATAATAATAATAATAATAATAATAATGATGATAATAATAATAATAATAATGATAATAATAATAATAACAATTTTTTCTAATTTTGATTCAAATCCAGCATTTTTGTGGGAGTGGGCTAGTCGATTACATTGACGCCAGTACTTAACTGGTACTTATTTTATCAACCTCAAAAGGAGGAAAGGTAAAGTCAATCTCAGCAGAATTTGAACTCAGAACCTAACAACAGACAAAATGCCACTAAGCATGTTGTCTGGTATGTTAAAGATTCTGCCAGCTCATCACCTTAACAATAATAACAATAATAATCCTTTCTACTATAGGCACAAGGCCTGAAATGTTTTTTGGGGTGGGTGGGTGGGATGTATAGTTGATTACATTAATCCAGTGCCTTGATTGGTACTTATTTTATTGGCCCTGAAAGGATTAAAGGCAAAGTCAACCTTTACTAATGACTCTACTAGCTTGCCATCTTAATAAAAATAACAACAACAACAATAATAATGTTTCCTTACATCGACTTGGAAAAAAACCCACAATTTATAACTGAATGAGTGAACGGTAAGATCGTATTATATTTTTTTTAATTAAATATTATTAGGAATTGTATAAAAATAATTATCAAAATAGTCTGTGTATTGTAGAAGTATAATCGATTTATTGCAGATAAATTTTAACAACAAAATCTTATATTCACCCACAAGGGACATAAAGACCTTAGTGAAGAACCACTGATTTAAATGTTTTTGTCTGAGGAGATAGGGCTCTGCTCCTGACTCTTTCACAGGGACTCTGTGACTGGTAGGGAGTGAGGAAGTTACTCTCAGACTGGAAACCTGTTTTGCCTCCCAAATTTTCACTCACTTGTGTCTATGCTAGAAGACACAAGTGCTTTAGGCAAGAAGCCTAAAGTGCTGTGGTGTGGAATCAAAGCCCAAACCATGTGGCTGTAAAAAAACTTAAACATACACTCATGCCTGCATCCATGTTTATTTAAATGCACAGGCATGACTGTATGGTTGAGAAATTCACTTCCCAACCAAATAGTTTGGAGTTCAGTCCCACTGCACAACATCTTGGGCAAATGTCTTCTACTACAGCCTCAGGTTGACCAAAGCCTTCTCAGTGGATTTCAGAAACTGAAAGAAGCCCATCATATACATGTGTGTGTGTGTGTGTGTGTGTGTGTGTGTGTGTGTGTGTGTGTGTGTGTGTGTGTCCGTCCTTGTCTTGACTTCATGCAATCTTTGTAAATGAATGTCATTCATTTCCAAAAGTCTGTGAAAACATGTCTCGTTATGGGGAAGTGTTACCTTGCTTGGAAACGGGAGAGAGTTGGCAATTGGAAGGGCATCTGAATGTAGAATACCTGCCTCAATAAATTCTGCCTAACTCATGCAAGCATGGAAAAATGGACAGTAAAATGATGATGATGACAACGACGACAACGATGATGATGATAATGATGATGATAATAACGATGATGATAATAACGATGATGATGATAACGATGATGATAATAACGATGATGATGATGACGATGATGAATCTGATGATATCAATGATGATAATGATGATCTAATAATCATTTTTAATTTGTATCTTGACAGTATTCATCTATATGAGGTTTGGTTTTTAATTTCATAATAGCAACGTAATTTTCTACAACTACAATAATTTTTTATAAAAAATAAAGAAATTCTTTCATTTTTTTATTTTAGATTTTTATTTCATTACTTTTATTTAATTATTTATTTTGTTTCACAAATAATAATAATTTAACAGCTTTCTACTTTAAAATGATATCTTGATATTAACAGAATAAAAAATTTAAAAAAAAAAGCAAAATATGATAAATAAATAAATAAGACTACAGCAAAATGATTAGAATTAAATGAGGGATGGGAAGATGTTGAGAGATGTAAGTGGAGTGTATGGACAATGAACATCTCTCTCTACTAACGTGTTGGTATATGTAAAAATATTACTTCTAGAATGGGCACAGACATGGCTGGGTGGTGAGGAAGTCCACTCCACAAACATATGGATTTGGATTCAAGCCCACTACAGGGCACCTTAGGCAAAAGTTTTCTACTGTAGCCTACTAGCATAGCTAGAGTGTGTGCTCCTTGGGGCGGCCCTTCTGTTTGCTGCCCCCAGACCCCACAAAAAACACATACTGCCTCCAACAATAGCCTACAACAGGATGAAAAGTGCCACCCCTTTAAAAGTGCCACCCAGACTGGGCTATCCCCACCCCCAGCTATGCTAGTATTGTAGCCCCTAGCCAATGAATGCCTTGCAAGTGAGTTTGATAGATGGGACCTGTATGAAAACCCATCATATTTATCTTTTATCTTTTACTTGTTTCAGTCATTATACCATAGCCATGTTGGGGCACCGCCTTGAAAAATTTTTAAGCACGGACACACAGACACACACACAGACACACACACACAGACACACAGATGCACACACACACACACACACACACACACACACACACACAGACACACACACACACATGCACACACGCACACACGCACACACACACACACACACACACACACACATGCACACACGCACACACGCACACACACACACACACACACACACGTGTGTATGTATATACAGGGTGCACCATAAACAATTCCTGATTGATTTTTAGTCATATTTTTAGTTAGGGGTACAAAAACATATGAGTTCTTTAGGATTTAATTACATACAATCATGTAACATATTAAGATACAATTCTTTCAATACGTCCACCTTTAGCCTTCACAATTGCCCAAAAATGGTTGAAAACACTCACACAAATGTCAGATGACTTCTTCACTTAAAAGACCCCATGTGCAACTAAGGTATTCTCCAGAATGGTGATATCTTTGTAGGAAACTCTTGGAACATCACTTTCTCGAATGGACCAAATAGCAAAGTTTATAGGGTTGATGTCTGGGCTGCAGGGTGGCCAACACGTTCTTGTTCTAGAACCCTTTAAAATGGCCCCTGCACCACTGCTGTGTCACATTGGGCATATGAGAAGAAGCACTGTCTCGCATGAACATGTAATTATCTCCAAATGCTTCAGTCACCCATGGCAAAACATTATTCTTCAACATTTTCATGTAAGTTACCAAACTTTCAGTGGTGTATACATTTCCCACCTGGATGGAATGCCAGTCCATCATAGGATTACTCATTTTGTCCCCTCTTTACTGAACACCAGAGGTGATTTTCCACCATTGGATGACACTATCACCCAAACCATCACTCCAGCTGGTTTCATTCAGCAAAACACCTTATGGGCACCTTCAGGAATAGCATCTTGTCATTCTGGGTGTTCTCTACAGCCTCCTTGGTGAATATCTTTTCATCCAACCAGATAAAGACATTGTCATCAGTGCTCTGAATCTCTTCTCCCCTTTTCTTTCACTTGTCCAGTTGCTTTGCTTTGGAAGTGGCTGCAATTAGGTGTCGACTTTGCAATTTTAATGACTTACAATTACATTTTAAGTTTTCATGCATGACCCATTGCATGGTAGTCTGGGAGATATCGAAACTTTTAGCCATTTGCCTCAAGCTCTGCCATGGATTTTGCAAAACTTTCTTTTGGCTGACATCCACCAATTGTTTTGTCCTTTTGGACTGTTTGTGACCAGGAATGGGCTTACTGTTGATTGAACCTGTCTCACTGTTTCATAACATTATAAACTGTTTTGGGATCAACATTACTCCTTGAAGCCACGTCTTTGGTGCTATGTCCTGCTTTTCTCACAGCCTCAATTTCACTTTGCCTATGGGCTGGAATAATGTAACCTTTTACTTGCCAAATGTAAACAAACAATGGAGTTTACATGAACAATTGAATGTTGGGGAGCACATTTTAATTATTTTTGGGAAATTTCAAACTAAATTTAATAAAATCAACTTATTTAAATAATCAGGAATTATTTACCGTGCACCTTGTATATGTAAATGTATTTTAATACCTATTTTTCTATTCTTGCAACTGATAGAGTTTATTGAGGTCAATTTTCTACAGCTTGATGCTCTTCCTGTCACCAATCCTTACCTATTTTCAAGTATGGTAATATTTCCACACCCTTCAGTCTAACATATTTTCACAGACTATTGAATATGAATGACACTACTTCTATGACAGTGATACTTATTTACAACTATCACAAAATGTCAAGGCAAGGACAGGCACACACACACTCACACACACACATGCACACACACACACACACACATGATGGAATTTGTTCAGTTTCTGTCCATTGAATGCCTGTATGTTTATATGTATATATATATATATAGTATTATGTGTATGTGCATGTGGGTGTGAGTATTGACATTCCACAATTTAGCTTAAATTAAATCTGGGATTATATCCTGAAAGTTGACCTTTGCTCAGTTTTTGGTAACAGTAATAGTTAGGCCAAATTCTTTGAAAATCTTCATCAGATTCTTCCAGAACTTATCTATGACATGGCTATTCGTATGGCTTAAGATTGCTCAACAATCATCCCTATACAGGGCCAAACTATGAATGTGTGTGCTTTCTAGGTTATCCAGGATAAATAACCCAATATAGCCAGTGACCTTGCCCCATCATAGGTCTCTGTAGATATGCCAAATAGTGGATGACTTTCTTTATTTATCAGGTAGATATCTGGTGGTGGATAGGTGTATCCACATTCACACACACACACACACACACACCTATGCATGCTTATAACAATACAGACATATAGACTCATAGGGTAGATGGACAATTCATCAATAGACAATTGACCAACAGACAACTTACAGACAGGACAATTGTATGATATAGTGCAGAATCCTGTTGCCAGACATTGGGTGTTCCAGCAGCCACCCTCTTGACTCAGGGCAGCACAACCTCCTCCAAGCACTTGATGTAGGACTCTGTGTTGAGTCTGAGGCCATGTGGGAATTGTCTGTCAGCAAATTGTCTGCACATGGACTCATAGATATATGTGCACAGACACATACCTATGTGCATGCGTATATACTTACACACATACACACACATATCTATATAAACACATCAACATATTTAAATCAAAATACGTATGATCATTGATTACTCTAATTTATACCCACATATATGTATGTATGTATATATTAATGTATATACATATGAATGTGTGTGTGCATACATATATATATATATATGTATACATATTCATATGTGTATATCTACACACACACACATATATATATCTATAAATGAAAAAACAAATAAATGTTTCCTTCCCATGCCATGCCAGGTTCATGAGGGCCAATTTCCCAGTTTCAGTGGTGTATACATTTCCCACCTGGACGGGATGCCAGTCCATCATAGGATTACTCATTTTTGCCAGCTGAGTGGACTGGAGCAATGTGAAATGAAGTGTTTTGCTCAAGAACACAATGTATTGCCTGGCCTAGGAATCAAAATCACAATCTTACAATCATGAGTCCAACACCCTAACCACGAAGCCATGCACCTCTGCATACTGTGATATTTTTGATGCTTTTAAAAAAAAACAACACACACACACACACACACACACACACATATATAATATATATATATATATATATCATCATCATCATCATCATCGTTTAACGTCCACTTTCCATGCTAGCATGGGTTGGATGATTTGACTGAGGACTGGTGAACCAGATGGCTGCACCAGGCTCCAATCTGATCTGGTAGAGTTTCTACAGCTGGATGCCCTTCCTAATGCTAACCACTCCAAGAGTGTAGTGGGTGCTTTTTACATGCCACCTGCACAGGAGCCAGTCCAGCAGCACTGGCAACGACCTCACTCAAATGTTTTTTCACATGCCACCGGCACAAGTGCCAGTAAGGCGACGCTGGTAACGAACACGCTCAAATGGTGCTATTTACATGCCACTGGCATGGAAGCCAGACAGCTGCTCTGGCAATGATCACGCTCAGACGGTGCTGTTAGCGCTCCACTGGCACAGGTGCCAGTCATCGAATTTGGTTCAATTACAATTTCGATTTCACTTGCCCCAACAGATCTTCGCAAGCAGAGTTTAGTGTCCAATGAAGGAAAGATTGGCATGGGTGCCAGTTATCGAATTTGGTTCAATTTCGATTTCACTTGCCTCAACAGGTCTTCACAAGCAGAGTTTAGTGTCCAATGAAGGAAAGGTATGCATAAGTGGGCTGACTACACCCCTGGTAAAGGCCATGGGTTATGGTCTCACTTGACTTGCCAGGTCTTCTCACACACAGCATATTTCCAAAGGTCTCGGTTGACTCTTATATATATGTGTTCTAGTGGGTACCTAAAAGTAACTGGAAACATTCTCTGTAGGAGAAACCCGTTGTAGTTCAGATATCTGCCATCAGGAGCCACTTGATGTGACCCTCAGGCATCCGTCTGCCTTCTGGCAGCATTATGTGAAGTCATACTACCACACGATGCATCTTTCTTTTTGCAGTGCTTCTTCCCTGTTCATTGATTTTTGTGATGGCTGAAATGAAGGAAGAGCATGCTTCCATGAAATTCTGTTTTCTGCTTGGGAAAACGGCAGCCAAAACAGTTGTCATGCTTCAAACAGCTTACAAGGACACTGCTATGAGCCAAACACAACTTTACGAGTGGTTTTCACACTTTAGGAATGGTCATTTGTCTCTTGAAGACCAACCTCATTGAGGGCACTGTCAACCTCACTCACAAACAAAAACATCACGACAATTCATGAACTGATTTTGGCAGATTGTTACTGAACACTTGATGAACTTGTTGATATGACTGATGTGTCCTGGAACTCCTGCCAATGAATTTTAAGCGAGGAATTGCGAATGAAAAGAATTGCAGCAAAATTTGTGCCTCAGTTGCTCATGGAAGATCAAAAGCAATCACGACTGGATGCATGTCATAAATTGAAAGAGCAGTTGGAAGTTGAATCGGACCTTTTTTTGAAGGTCATCACTAGTGGTGAAAGCTGGTACTTTGGAATTTGCAGATGTGGAAGAGATGAAGAAAAAAAACAACGGAGATGTTTAAAGGCATCACTTAGCAAGAGTTCCAGCTCAACTTCGAACAATGGAAAAAACATCTGGACCAATGCATTGCTTCAAATGGAGAATACTTTGAAGGCGATAAAAGTGTAAACATGTAAAACTAAGTCATTAAAATAATATTGCAAAATTCCGGTTTTGGGCCCCTTTGTATATAAACACATGTACATATTTAAATAGAAACAAATACATGAGTATGATCATTGATTTACTCTATTACATACCCATATATTGCATGAATGTATATATATATGTATATATATATATATATATATATATATATATATATATATATATATATATATATATATATATATATATATATATATATATATATATATGTATATATATGTATATATATATATATATGTATATATATATATATATATATATATATATATATATATGTATACATATATATATATATATATGTATATATGTATATATATATATAGATATATATATATATATATATATATATATATATATATATATATATATATATATATATGTATACATATATATATATATATATATATATATATATATATATATATATATATATATATATGTGCACATAAAAGACACCATTTCGAGCGTGGCCGTTTTCGTGCGGGTGACACGTAAAAGCACCCACTACACTCTCTGAGTGGTTGGCGTTAGGAAGGGCATCCAGCTGTAGAAACTCTGCCAAATCAGACTGGAGCCTGGTGTTGCCATCCGGTTTCACCAGTCCTCAGTCAAATCGTCCAACCCATGCTAGCAT